>NC_133658.1:465314788-465496765 GCF_037893015.1 Macrotis lagotis
CAGGTTAAGAATATCTCATCTAGGGCATTTACTTTGGTGAGTCTATATATACCTAATTCCTCCCTACTTTCTTTTGTGAAAGCTTGAATGATATGGTAGTTAATAGAGTACTAGGCTATAAGTCAGGAAAAGTAGTGTTCAAGGCCCACCCTTTGGCATTTACTGGATATTGTATAATACTAGACAAATCACTTAACCTCTCAGGTCTCTAGATCACTTTCTAGTGTGAGAAATAATTCATTTGGACCTTACTCTACTACCATCATTATTCATCTGTTTGCTATGATTCTATAAGTGTGGTCATTATAAGTTCTATATATTAAGTTCCAGGTGTGTGAGCTGAGGTTTGAAAGTTCATTTGCTCTAACATAAGTAGCTAATTAGAGATGCTCCATCCCTGATTTTCTTTGCTATCATGACCAAGTCCAGCAAGGCAGAGGTGACTTAATTACATGGAAAGTCCTCCAATTTATTTTTGTACCTCCAAATCACTCTCACTTGTTCAATATGAACAATTGACCAACTTATGAACAATTATTCAATGAATATACCCCATGCTTCATCCATCCAAAGACTCTATTGCTGATCATACTATTTCTAGCTGTTACATTACAACAGTAAGCTGTATGATCCATCAATCAATGGGATTATGTACTTTTTATAGCCTCTTTAGAATGTTCAGTTATGAAATCTGCTATTAAAACTTATAAAAATAAAGACCCAAGAGAAGGAGGCATCTCAGATAATGAGAAAGATCTGAGGCCCACATTATTAGAAGTTTAATAAAATGCTATTGGCTCAGAACTCTGACCCCATCTCTTTTATTGTTAGGTTGGACCATTTTAATCCCCATATCAGGGTTACAAATGCAAAAAAGGAAAAAAAATTCCAACAGAAATTTTTAGAGATTTTTCCCCTATATCACTGAAATCAAAGTTCTAGTCTTCTCTCTCTTTTTTTCAGTTTTAAGTCTTTTTTGATGATATTTAAAAGAAACCAGGCACATAAATTCTTACCATTCCTCATTAGGTACTATGTATCCCTAGCTTATTTTTCTCATATTCAAATACCATTCTCAAACACCATCTTATGTCTTCTTTACCATCTGTTCCCTCCTCAATACTCAATAGTGAGAGAAAAAGGAGTAATACTGAAATGAGAATAGAATAAGACTCATCTGAACAAAATGCATTAGAAGAGCAGAAACTAGTATAATTGCATTAAATCTTATTGATGGAATATTATTATTAATAAGGTTTCTGAAACAGGAACACTCGGGAAACTGACCACAGTATAATAGAGCTCACTTAGAGAAAGAAAGGCATTCATCATAAATTTGTGGAGTAAGCATTTCAAAAGATTCAAAGAAAATAAGCAAGATTGTCCTATACCCTAATCATCTTCTTAGAAGTTCAGTGTAGAAGGAATGAAAAAGCTAAAGAATGAAATTCTAAAGAAAATTCAATCTAATGAAATGGAATGATAATAAAGAGGTAGTGCCTCAAAAACTGTGGTTAAATAAGTAATTACTGTTTTTTTTAATGTATGTTATAAGGATGAATACCAAAAAAGTGAGGAAATCTTGCAAGACATATCAAGAATAATAGACCACAGAATGAAATAATACTGATAACAAAAATGGTTTTTATTTAATTTTTTTAAAGATTTACTGTTATGTGTATGTACAATATTAACCTGACTGCTGCTGGGGGTGGGGGTGGGCAGAAGGGAGGGTGAAAGGAAATTACATAACTTAAAAATACGCATATGCATATGCATGTGGATGAATGTTGAAAAGCTTCTATAACATGTAATTGGGAAAAAAGAAAATAAAATATCAATAAAAAAAGATTTATTGGTTGCAAGAAAGATCAAAGAAAGTATAGAACCACTTGGAGTAAATGGTATAATGATGATGAGACCACTAAACTTTGTTTCTTCTTTCTTTAAGAGGAATGTTCTTGAGCCTGGAAAAAAATTAAAAAAAAATCATAACAGAAAGTTGAAATCAAAGAGAAATGAGTTTAGAAGAGAATACCTAGCTGTCCTCATTAAGTTGAAGTCACCCATTAAATCAGTGGTCTTTGAAAAATCATTCATCATTCAACATATTGGATGACAGAGCAAAGATACAAAAAGATCTAAAGAAGTCTTTGATTAATATATATTTATTAATTCATCAAATAGTTTAGATACTAAACTCCTCTAAGAAGTATGCAATTTATTTTTTTCCAGTTGAATGCTTCCATTCTTATCCTAATGGCATTGATTTTGTTTATGCAAAAGTCCTTTAATTTCATGCAATCTAATCTATCTGTTTTATCATTTGTGATCACCACTGCCCTTTGTTTGACTAAAAATACAAAGACATTAGGGAAAAATTCTTAATTTGATGGAGAGTGAAGGGATCATAAAAGATTAACCAGATTATTTTGATTGCATTAAATTGAAAGGCTTTTATACAATCAATGTAGATGGATAAGGAGAAAATTTGAATTGGAAAAAATGTATAAATTATCTGTGGTAATGCTGTAATATACAAGTATGTAGAGAATTTCATAAATATTTAAGACCAAAGCCATTCACCAATAACAGCTAGGAAAAAAGAATTATTAAGAAAAGAGAATTGCAAACAATTTACAAAAACAAATTGCAAAATAATAAAATGCATGTAAATTAAAACAAATCAAGACCAGCAAACTGACAAAGATGACAAAATAATGAAAATTCAATATTCTACCACGAAGGAATTCAAAGACAAAATATGTCCTATATATTATTAAAATATTCTTTTCAGCCTTTTTTCAACACTCAAGAAAGAGAAGCAAAGTTGATATCCATTGATGGAGGTCTAAATTAAACAAAATCTGGGATATGAATGCAATGGAATGTTACTGTATTAAAATAAATAAGTAGAATTCAAAGAAATATGGAAGACGTATGAACTTGTACTGAAAGAAGTAAGAAAAACAAAAATAATTTATACGATAGCATCAATAATATAATAGAGAGAACAAAAAAACTGCTGTTTAATCATAATAATTGAACTTGATCAGAAAAGAGTTGGGGAAATATATACCCTCCTGCCCCCCCCCCCAACTTCTTCATTACAGAGATGGGGAAAACCATAATTGAAGATTATTGCAAATACTGTCAAATTAAGTTTATGTATCAGATTTGCTGAACTTTTTCCCAAATTTTTCTGTTATAATAAATTACTTACTGGGTAGGAAAAAAGGAAGATATATTTGGACATTAAGATAGTATTAAATGAAAGGTATAATTTTTCAAAGAAATAATCTATTGCTGCCAAATGACAAAATTGCAGCTCTGTCCTCTTTCTTTCATTCTTTATCTTTCTTTCTATCTCCAAATCATCATAATAACCAGTAATAAACAAGGGAATTTTTACAGTATTTTCACAAATATTTTACAAATTTACAAATACAAATTATATATTTTACAAATATCAATGTCAAGGGAAATCCAAGTCAGAAAGACATTTTTTTTGAATAAGGTTCTTGTTATTATCAAAAACAAAGACCTGACTAAAGTCCAAATATGAGATCAGTCACTCAAGTGTTATTCAAAAGAGATCAGTTTAACAATCAGCCACAGTGGGGGAAAGTTAATGAACAATGAATGCTGCCAGATTATTATATGTAACCCAACAGATAGTTCATTGATTTAGCTCATTAGTACTTGCATAATTCCAAAATTGGGAATTACAACTACATGCCCTGATATAGAGATATTCCAGAAGTACAATATGACAGAACTGTGTTATATCCAGGACCATGGTAATATAATCTGTTTCATCAGTAATTCAATTTCTGTATCCTTTTGTTCCCTATTAGCATCATTCTCCTGAACTTTCTCTTGATATCTTTTTGTCTTTCATTAGTATGTGAAAGCAAAAGTTTTGATTTTTGGAATTTTGAGGCATCATTTCAAATTCTTTATAAAAAAACTGATTTTTAACAATTAATCTATATTTCTACATTTTTCCTTCCCTCTCCCTAAGGATCAAAATTTTGCATTCTTCAATTTACATGCTGTTTCTCTTAAGTATAATGTTACCTTTTTGTTTTTATCTGTGTCCCCTAAGCTTATAACAGTGACTTATACAAAGCAGATAGTAATTGTTGGGTGATTTCTGTACATCCTGTACCTACATTATAAAGATTTTTAAGACCCTTTACCACATACACTACAAATAGGCATCCAGTTTTGTTTTGCATACCTCTAATTAATAGGAACCCATTCCACTCTTATAGCTTATGTTAATAGGAAATTTTCCCTCATATCTTTATCAAGCACTACAAAGAACTGGAAGGCAGAATAACTTTATAATTATAATGGCAAAGCTTGGCTCTGTAGATGTGAGGAAATGTACCCCACTCCTTCCTTAACAGATATAGGAGATTATGAGCATAGAAAATTAAATAGGCTGGCCTAAGTTTGATATGTTGGTTGGTTTTGCTGGAATGTTTCTTTTTTTCTCTTTTGTTACAAGGTATGGTTCTCTGTGTGAGGAAGGGGGGAAGGTATATATTTCAAAATGAAAAATGATATAAAAATATAATAAACCAAAAAAATAAATTTGAAATCAAAATAAACCATGGACAAAATGAAAATATGATATGGTATTGACCTACATGGTACCAATCATCATGGACTGTATTGCTCTTATTCAGTATTCAAACAATTACTAAGGGAAGCAAATTTGTCACAATTAAAGGAAGACTCAAAATATTCTGGCAGTAAAATACAAAAGAAAAAAATGGCCATTAGGAAATCAGAATAGTAAAATGTGCACCATATGTTTATAATGTCTCAACATAGATCCTCTTCCTCAAAATCATCAAATAGCTAATATCAATGCTGAATTTGTTTTATAACATGACTCGGTTCATCTAGGAACACCTGCTTTAACAATCCTGTAATAGGAAAACTAATGAAGTTCTGTGCTCATAACTGTAAGGCTCCCTGAGAAGTTCTTCAAGATCTCTATAACTAATGCAGAATCATCTTGAATCTTCACTAAGGGACATCAGAGAGGGCATTGGCATAACCTTTTTCCATAATCTAGGATTGTTTCATATTAGGCTATGCTCATATCTAAATCTTCATGGAATGCTTTGAATTCACCTTTTCTCATTTTCCCTGTTTCTTTTTCTTTTTATGTTCTGTTTCATTTCCATCAAGGAATCTCACTATACCACTACCAATAGAAGCTTTGAATCCTTAAAGAGTTGTCTGGGGACACTGAAATATTAAGTGCCTAGCACAGGGTCACAAAATCAATAGGTCTCAGAACCATAACTTAAACTAAGGATTTCCTAATTTAAAGAATGGTTCTCGATCCATTGATACACACTGTCTATGTTTCTTGCATAGCAATTCAAATACTGAAAATCTGCCTCCTGCCCACATAGAAAATTGTTCAAAGTTTGGCAGTTCTTGAACAAATTTGGCTATTTTGCTGATTTCATTTTTTAAAAGTTCTTATTATGTATATAATAGGCAATAAATTGGTGAGGCAAAGGGGATTTTGTATGTTCCAAGGACTGGGCTTTCACAAGCCATTCCCTCCTTTCCATGTTTCTAAGAGAGACTTACAGAAAAATCCATTCACTTCATTGAATTTACCAGCCTTAACTCTTCTACAAAAGCTCTCCTGTTGATTTTAGTTGGCACTACAATATAAGCAGGCTCATCCTCTAAAGGTCTCATGTATATATATATTGTGTTTCTAATGAAGACTCAAAGCTTCTTGGGTGCTACTTTTATGTCTCTGCCATCACCTCTCTTAATGACATCATGCTCTGAGCATTCAAAATATAGATGCTTAAGAGAGGAGTATTGGAAGATTGATTGGTCACAATAACAAATCATGCTTCTTCTATTTGTATAGCAAATAATAGGAAAATAAGGCTGGAGTGCAAATTTAAGAATTATTTCATGTAAATATGATGGATATTACCCATCTCTGTAGATGGATGTTAAGTTCACAGAGGAATTATGTTGAATTAAATATTCCTTTAATCTACTTTATAAACAAGACTTTCATAGGTTTGGAACAGAAGGTAAAATTGAATTTGAGTTTTCCTTTCATCTGCCAGCCCAACAGATTGGTTTTCTGGGCACGAATCTCTAGGTAAAAAACATGGAGTCAAATATTGTAGATAAGAAAAACAAAATTTTCTAATTTCCAAGACTCATGTGTAATTTCCCAGTACTAAACCACAGGGATTTTATCTCTGAGAGCTTGTAGAAAGTTGAGATTGTACATTTTATTGCCATCCATCTTTCTTTCCAGGCAAACTTCATATAAGTAGCTCCTGACTTACCTTCAGAACACTTCACTACTCCATAATAACTGCCCAGACAATATGGTCTGACAGCTACAGAAATTCTCAATTTGTCTTACCCATGTGATTATAGATTTCTCGGTTCTCTGATAGTCCACCCTTAGCAGTGGAGACACAAACTTTTATGAATATTACATAAGATGCATAGCACATAAAAGATAATTTTAGAGGGTAATGAATTAGTACCCTGTAAATTAAGAAAAGATACCCTCTAGAAAACAGCTTAGCTAAATTTCAAGGAATCAGGATTCCAATGCACAAGAAATGATAAGGGAGAGCATTCAAAGAATCTGGGATATCTATGTGAAAACCTGGAAATGCCTTAAAGAGTATTATATATGAAGTAGACTAAATAAGCCAGTATCACTGGACCATAATGTATAGTGGAAGATAATGGAAGACCAGAAAGTAATAAGGAGAGAAGTTATAAGGGTCAAATTAGATTAAATACTAAAGATAGATATAGATTTGGATGAAAATATAGATGCAGATATAATATTTCATTCAAATTTGTCAGTTAGAAAAGTGAAGAGGTAGAAAGAGAAGGAAGGCAGAATAAAATAAGGAAGAAAAGAAAGGAAGGAGGAAGATTAGTAGATAGATTATATTTCACTAATTTAGGAGTGAATCTATTTCACTATTGAACAGAACTAATTCCTTATGCAGAGTTAAAATCTACCTCCCTTTAACTTCCCACACATTGGTCCTTGTAGCACCCTGTAGCCTGTGGCCACAAAGAGTAAGTCTTTTCCTCTTTCCCATATCCTATACATATAAAAGGGTAACTCAAAAATCTACCTATAGAACACTTGCAATTTTCTCTTGGAACAATTGATTTTTTTTTCCATCAACTCAGAATATCCACTCTGTATCAGCCTTAATCTTCCTCTATTTTCTAAGGATGGTGGCCCAGATATCTCAAACTGTGACTCATAATTCATTTATCCATAAAATAGAAGTAATGGAAATACTCAATTAGAAATCCTATGTTTCATGTCAAATATGATTAACAAAGCTTTTCTGGGCCTTCCTGGGGAATTAACCATCCTTGAGGACACTTTTTATGGAGAGAAATTCATTCAATATTCTCTGAGGTCATCCTAACAAAAGAACATTTGGTATATAACTTAGTAAATTGTACTGTCTATGGGGTTTATAGACTCCAATAGAATCTTTATCTTTAGAATAATTTAGTACGTTCTTTGATCCAGTATCACTGGCCTTGTAGTAATCTCCCAAAATGTGGGGGGGGGAGCATAGGACAGGAAAACAAGGACTATTGTTCAGAGACAAAGCACAATATTCAAAATTTCACTTTCCTAAGGGCAGACCAATTGACTTCATGTAGGTTTTCTCATCTGCAAAAATGAATGGGGGGAAGATCAGATAAGGAAAGGAGAGTTAGATGATTTCTAAGATTCTTTCAAACTCTAATCTGGTTGTGAACAGGCATCAAGTCATGAATATATAGATTCAAATTCTGACATTATCTAGCTCTTAGACCACAGACAAGTCACTTAAGTACTCTGTGTCACAGATTCTTCAAAAATAAATTGATTGGGCTCCATGGTTTCAAAGTTTTCTGCTCTAAATCTAAGATTCTGTGATACTAACGCTCTAATGAAAGATTGGTCAACACATCATGAACTGAAGTATATTATCCTCCCCCAATTCAAATGGTTAATGTTTAAAAGTGACTTTTACATTATTATATTTTAACAAGAAATTTAACAACTATTAAAAATTTTATTTTATAGAATAGAAAAATAAATGAGGAAAAAAATCACCTAGGTTATAGGTGATAGGTTGTAGAAAGTTGATGTACATTTCTCCTCCCTTTTCTTCTCTTGATGTTCACCCCTTTCCAGAACCAGGATACAATTTATATTCTCCCCTTTCCCTTTTCCCCCCTTCTTCCCTCCCTTCCTTCTCTTAGTTCCCCTTTTTCTCCCTCTCCCATCCCCTCCTTCCTCTTTTCCCCTTTTAATATTTGAAAGCTAACTTTAACTTTAACTGATTGAAACTATAGGAAATAAGAATTTCATTATATATATAAAAAGACAAATAACTCAATTTTAATTTAAGAAAAAAGAAAAATTTGAACTTGAAAACAACTTTGGATTCATATATATTCCATAATCACTAGTGGGACAATTATCTCATTCCCATTAAATATGTAGCATTCTTTTTATACCCATAAATGAAACACTATGTGAACCTTAATTGCTTTTTAATGATGCTTTTTCTGTTACAAATATAAAACATTTATGCTAAAATTAAGTACTTTGAAATTAATGTTCACATAATGTACTAATATTCTTTATGTCTCTAGTTCTCCTCCCTTTTCTTTCCTTGATGTTCACCCCTTTCCATAACCAGGATATAAGCCTTATGTTTTTCCTATATTTCTTCACAGAGCCCAGTTTTGTGACCTGCACACAGTAGGATCTCAATAAATATTGTTGCCTGACTAGTTGTTTTTCTATAGCAATCGACTTCTGTGTCACTAATCCATTTCATTTAGTCCTCATCCTTTTATCTACCTTTTCCTCCCCCATCCAGGATACTTGTTGTCTGTTTAATTTCATTTCTGTATTCAATCTTTTCTCTGAATAATGTGAAGTTGCAAATTGTGCTCCCTGCTGCCTTCTTCTTCCCTTTTACTTACTTACAAATCCTTTTTATTATTAACATCCTTCACCTATTCATTCTCCGTTTTGTACTATTTCATGCTTCTGACACAGGTGACATAACTTAGATTTTACCAGCAAGCAGAGCAAATTCAGTGTTCCTACTTTTATAAGTATCTCTCCTTATTCAGCTTTTCATTGAGCACATAAAGAGATAATTTCTCATTTTTATACTTAAAACATTTATACATATATATATAGATACATATATAACATACATCTACATAATCAAATGCACATACCTTTACATATGGCATGTATATGAACATCTGTAAATATATGCATGTACATATGGTCTACTAGTGTATTATATTTTATAAATGGGGAGACAGTGCAAGAAGCACCGGATTTAGAGTCAGATGACTTGAGTTCAATTTCTTGTTGTTCTCCGATGCCCTTAGGGAAGTCTTTTCCCTCCATTGGTACTCTGTTCCTTCACCTGTAAAATGAGATGGTTGGGCAAGATGGTTTCTAGAATTCTTTCATTCATTCTCCTCCCAATCATGTCTGTCTTTCTGGTTCAAAACCATGACTTCTCTGTTGTTGACTAAGAATGCCTTTGTTTTTGCTTGTTTTTACATCTGTAGAACTGAGTATGGGACCTATCACATAATAAATGCATAGGAAAAGTTCCTTTCCTTCATTTATTTATTTATTTATTTGTTTGTTTATTTATTTAGTCATCCATTCATTTATTTGATTCAAGATTAAGTGACTTGCCCAGGATCACACAGGTATTGTGTCAAGCCTCTGAGACTGGATTTGAACTCAAATCCTCCGGACTCCAAGGCCAATATTCTAGCTACTGAACTATCTAACTAGCCCTACTTAATCCTTCCTTCCTTCCTGCCTGCCTGCCTGCCTGCCTGCCTGCCTGCCTGCCTGCCTGCCTGCCTGCCTGCCTGCCTGCCTGCCTGCCTGCCTGCCTGCCTGCCTGCCTGCCTGCCTGCATTTCTTTGATTCTCTGATCTTCTGTGTGTCTGTGATATAAATCAGATAATTCTGTGGGCATTATAATAATCAGATGGTAATCAATTCATTCAATAAACAGAACTGTTTGTTAATAATCAAATTCAGGTCACCTGAACTTTGGATGACAGAGATTGAGAGAGTTTCATCCACTTACCTGAGGGTTATACAAGTAGATAAAGTTACATAAACAATAGTTTAAGTAAATATATTACTTCTGATCTATATTAAAATAAGATTCATCTAAACTATGTTCTGCACATGGGACTTTGGATAGGGTATTTTATTTTAATATTTTAAGAATTATTTTAAAATAACTTTAAATAATGTCAAAGGCAATATACTCAGAAGCAGGACTTTTCTCTCCTTGAAATGTAGGACTGTCTCTGACTGCTCTTTATTTAAGATAGAACAAGGATTGGGACAGAGAATTGAATGCAGAGAGTTCAGTGGCCCTAGGGAGTCTTACCCAAACTACTCTCAAACCACAATATCAATTTGCATAATTCTCACTAATTAGATTGTCTCACTTAAAAATTTAAAAGAAAGCTCCTGAACAGATATAGCTTGGCTGCAGAGTGATCTCAACTAAATCATTCCATCAGTATTCCTTGACATGTTCATTCTCATGTGGTTTGAACCCCTCTTATTACCATGCTCCTCTGAGTGTGTATGCCTATGTTAATGAATGAGCAAACAACCATCCATGATAATGTGAACTCCTGCTGTAAAGATATAAACTGTTTAATACTGAGGACAAGTACTGAATACTGAACCTGAAGAATGGTGGAGGACTGATAATCATCAAACTTACAGCTATACTACCAAAATCCTCAAGATTTTTGAAGGACAATAAGATCATGTCTCCAAACTAAGATAATTCCTCTCCATAGTCATAGGTTACCAAATACTACAGGAAATCTGAGTTATTATAACCCATACCTTGAATTCTTTTATAACCTATTCTATACTTAAAAAGAAGGTATTTCTCTCCGTGTAGTAAGATCTCCTGGAGTTTTATAAGAATTTCTGCCTAATTCCAAGCTGATGGGAGAACTATTATCAGAGTTGATTAGAGGAAGAGGATAAGAAGATCAAGGTCGATATGTAATTGTCTGCAAATGTGCAATTTAAATTGCAAATGATTTGGCTCTGGATTGTACATGTGTAAAATAGCCAGCAATCTTTTCTGAATTTAATTTAACTTTTTATAAAATTTTAAGTACCAAATTTTCTCCCTCCCTCCCCACAATGCACTAGAGAAGACTACCATTTCTCTCTGTCTCTCTCTGTCTCTCTCTCTCTCTCTCTCTCTCTCACACACACACACACACACACACACACACACACACACACACACACATACAGACACTTCTGTTTATCAGTTCTTTCTGTGGAGGTGGATAAAATCTTCATAATAATAGTAGTAATTGATTTGAATATAATACTTAAAACAACTTAGTTGATCATAGGCATTCTTCAAAGAATTTTGTTTTTAATATATAAAATGTACTCTTGATTCTACTCATTTTACTCTTCATTATTTCATGCAAGTCTTTCTTTTTTATCTCATCTTATTTTATTTTTTAATGTTTAAAATAAACTTTTTTATTTTTAAATTTTACAATTTTTCCCCAAATCTTACTTCCCTCCCCATCCCACAGAAGGCAGTCTTTGACTCTTTACATTGTTTCCAAAAACCTATCCTTAAGGAAAAAAAATAAAATATTGGAGATAGCAAGATTACATAATAAGATAAAGTGGGTTTTTTTAAGTAAAATAATAGTCTTTATTCTTTGTTCGAACTCCACAATTCTTTCTCTGGATATAGATGGTATTCTCCATCACAGATAGCCCCAAATTGTCCCTGATTGTTGCACTGATGGAATGAGCAAGTCCATTAAGGTTGATCATCGCCCTCATGTTGCTGTTAGGGTATACAATGTTCTTCTGGTTCTGCTCATCTCGCTCAGCATCAGTTCAAGCAAATCCCTTCAGGATTTTCTGAATTTCTATCCCCTCCTGGTTTCTAATAGAACAATAGAATTCCATAACATACATATACCACAATTTGTTCAGCCATTCCCCAATTGATGGACATTCACTCAATTTCCAATTCCTTTCCACCACAAACAGAGCTGCTATGAATGTTTTTGTACAAGTGATGTTTTTACCCTTTTTTCATGATCTCTTCAGGGTATAGACCTAGTAGTAGTATTGCTAGATCAAAGGGTATTATGCAAGTCTTTCAATTTTTTTAATTTCATTTATTTAAGACAATGGGATTAAGTAACTTGCCCAATATTATGTAGCTAGGTAATTAGTGTCTTATTCTGAATTTGAACTCAGGTCCTCTTGACTCTGAGGATGGTACTCTATCCACTGCACCATCTAGCTGCACCTCCATGTGTTTTCTTAAAATCCATATGCTCATCATTTCTTTCAGCACACAACTTATTTAGCCATTCCCCATGTGATAGGCAACAACTCCATTTCCAATTCTTTGCCAACACAAAGAAAGTTGCTATAAATATTTTGGAACATACAGTTTATTTTCTTTTATCCCTGATCACTTTAGGGGGAAAAAACCTGGTAACAATATTGCCAAGTCAAAGAGTATATACAAAAAGCTTTATAACTTTTTGGACACAATTCCAAAT
This sequence comes from Macrotis lagotis, assembly GCF_037893015.1. Lineage (NCBI taxonomy): Eukaryota > Metazoa > Chordata > Mammalia > Peramelemorphia > Peramelidae > Macrotis > Macrotis lagotis. Next base: position 465,327,482 of record NC_133658.1, read on the forward strand.
TCTTCTCCAAAAATGACCAGCAATCTTATCTATGTGTGTGTATGTATGCAGGTATGTATGCATTATATTGATCACTAGTAATAGAGATGTGAAAAAAACTAAAAAAGATCAATAAAACATTTTAAAGCTACACTAAAGAGACCAGAAGGAAGTTAAGAAGGGAGAACTAGCTAGTGCAGCAGTACTAATGCTATTAAGTTTAATATTTGCTTTTTTAAAAAACCTGAATATAATAGATTCACAGTTTCATGTCCTGTCATCCTATTTTGTTCTTTGTATAATAGTAGGTTCTTTGTTAAGATTAATAAATTATGATAAAATAATAAAAAATTTTAAAAGAAGAGAGGACAAAGCTATATATTACATGTTACTTACAAAATACTGATCAATAATAAGCCATTACTTTAGAGAGAGAGAATCTTAGTGAGTGGAAAACACTGTATTAACTGCATTTTTTTCAGGAACTTTAAAACCATCAAAGTAACCTGTTAGTGATTGATCAATTATGCCAATTGGGTATCACATATCACATTGTATGAAGAAATTTATCCAGAAATAATGACAAGTAAGTACAGTTGGAAACCTCTCTTATTTCAGAATTCTGACTACTACTTTTGCTTGATTTAATAATAGTTTCATTACCAACACTGTTATTTTATTTTTTGTAGCTAGGTGACCAGTAGATAGTACTCCCAGTTGGGAATCAGGAAGACTCACATTCCTGAGTTCAAATCTGACCTCAGATACTGGCTGTGATCTTGAGCAAGTCATTTAATCCTATTGGGTTTAGTTTCCTCAGCTGTAAAATGAGTTGGAGAAGAAAATGGCAGACCACTCCATTATCCTTGCTAAGAAAACCCCAAATAGGGTAAAAGTGTCAGACATGATTCAGCAATAACAAGTCTATAGACTATGTCAAACTCTTATTGAAGAATTGCACTGTTGGTAATTCCAACATGGGCAGCAGAATGGATTTTATTGATGTGTATTGGGACAGCCTCATGTCATTAGGCTCTTCTACATTTGTTCTGAGTTGTGATGAGGTACTTTTTAGCAGATTGACTATTCTTGGGAAATGATCTATTCAAACCCCCCCCCTTTACTTATTTTGCTTAAACTTGATACAAATAATTTATTCCTATCTACATGATTTGCTTACAAGTGTAATTCCTCTTTCTTTCCCTCTCCTTCTTTCAAGATCGAAAGTACTTCCAAACTCCTCCTCTATAGAAAACTCCCAAATTCTGATCATCATTTGTCTTAACTGTCACAATGTTATCTTTGGCACTTTCACCACCACTGTTTGTCCAGCCCTCAACTCTGCAGTCTAAAATATTATATTCATAATAACCCTTGATGAGTACTTCTGGAACATCATTCTCTAAATCTTCTTGCTGGTTCTATTCTGTATATAATTCATGTTATAGTATTCCTTGACTCCTATCACAGTTCTTTGCTCTTATTGGCCAAATTTCTTTTCATTATTTTTGTTTGTGATTCTTGTTCTAAATTATTTCAAAATTCCAGGCAACTTCCCCAATTTGCATTCTACAGATTACAGAATCATAGAATCATTGGAATTCTAAACTCCAAAACATTTAAAATCTCTCTCATCCTGGAAACAAAATTCACAGGCTATCTATCATAAATATAATTGTGGTAGAACCAGTGTTTCTCTGATACAGCTTCTTTCCTCCCATATGCAACATGGGGAGGCTTTACCTTAAAGAAGACAAAGCTGGCCCTAGGGACCTGATGGTGCCTAGCTTCCCTCACACAGTTTGTTGAACATCTAACTGCATAAACAATTCCAACTACATAGAATCCAAGCCCCTCAAATATAATACAACTCAGGAGTTACTAGGTCCTTCACCATATCTTGTCTTGACTAACAGATGTGTTTACATATGGAGAAGGCTGGGGCTGTTTTCAATTAACCTAAGTGCCACTATTTGTTTTTTTGAGTATCTTTGCTCTGTGAGTACAAAGTAAACCTCCTTTTCAGAGTCATTCAGGGATTTGTGAATGCCTCATTTGCCCCCAAATTGATTGAGCTATGGAGCCATGCCTCAGTTAATAATGTAAACCATCCAAAACATCATTTTTAAAAATTGATCATTTTCCTCTCTAAATAGAAGACAAATTTAAAAAAAAAAGTTTAAATCTCCATTATTCTTCTCAGTCTAGGCAGAACCCTTTAGAACTATGGGCTTATACACACATACACACACACACACACACACACACACACACACACACACACACACACATAATTTTACAGATTTCCCCAATGTTATTCAATTAGTAAACAACAAAGCTAGTATTTGAACCTACATCTTCTGATTTCTCTCCCTATTCTACCAACTCATCTTCCCACTTTCTCTGTCTCCCTTCTCTTCCTCTAATATTCTCTGTGTACTACTTTCCTCTTGGAAATCTAATCTGAACAATTTTATATTAAAAATACTTTATCGGGGCAACTAGGTGGCACAGTGGATAAAGCACAGGCCCTGGAGTCAGGAGTACCTGGGTTCAAATCCAGTCTCAGACACTTAATAATTACCTAGCTGTGTGGCCTTGGGCAAGCCACTTAATCCCATTTGCCTTGAAAAAAAAAACCTAAAAAAAATACTCTATCAATAAAATACTTTAAAGTTTGCAAAACATTTTCCTCACCCATGATGTGGGCAACATAATGTTCCACTTTACAGACTAAGATGAACTCTGCTCTACGATTCAAAAACCTTAGGTTCTATGAACCTGAATCTTTTCATATATACATCTCTGCTCCTGTCTTCATTTACATTATGGCATGAGATTTGGAAAAGCCACTTCATGGAGGGTTCGACCAGATTTAACTTAATTCAAGTTATAAGCACTTATTGAGAATCAACTTTGTGCCAGACCCTACAGATACTAAATAAAAGCAAAGTAGTAGTCCTCACCTTCTACAGGGAGAAAATGACAGAGAGAAACATAAAAAATTTTGCCAAATAAATCCATAATGGATTATTTCTAAGGCCTTTCCAGTCTCTAAATCCTACAAACCCTTAGGATAAGTGATGTACTCAGTCACAAATCTAGTCAGTAGAAGAACTGAGACTGATTCACAAGGTTCTGACTCAAAGTCCAGGGATCTTTCAAAAGCACCCACTGTCCCCATCCTTCTCTTTCCTCTTCCTTTATTAAGTGTTTGGCAGTCATCTTCCTAGTATGTTAAGCATAATTTAGACATATATATTATATTATATATTTATATATATATATATATATGCATGCACACATATATTTTTATTTTTAGCTAACACATTATACGTATCAAGGCCTTGAAAAATGTTTGCTGAATTAAATTGAAGCTGAATTGAAATGAAATGAATTGAATATAAGTGATTTAAGTAATGATATTTAACCTGGTACCCTGGAAACTTTCAGGATATCTTTACCACCTGATTTATCTAGTTACTTATCTTGAAGCAAAGGAATTTCAAACTTAACAGGAAAACAAGGTTTTTTGGAAATTGAAAACTGCTATGTGTTTTTAACTTTAAATGACAGCTTTTAGCAAGCTGTCCTGATTTGGTTTTTGCCAGCTCAATGAATCACAGTACTTTATGATATGTCTGACTAAATTAACAGAGGAGGGGAGAAGCAGTCCCTTTTCTGATCATTGGATCCAAGACATTGCAGTAACACAACTTGAGACCCACGGAAAACATGTGCCATCAGCACAGGAGGCAAATTTCCTCTGTTGGGAGGATAACTTAGCAACCAAGTCCCAGGAAAGAACAGCTACAAAAGGTCACTTAAATGTTCCCCAAATGACAAACATTTTAATTTATATTGGTGAAATGAGGCAACAGGAGGTGTGGGGAACATAAATTGACATTTATTTTGTGCCCTAGAACATGCTGTACAGTATTTTTTTAATCTGGTTATAAATGTCTGTCATGTTTGATCATATTCCTTTGATATTAGATAATATTACATTGACCACAATATTTAAGATATTCTTCACGCTTATTAATAGGAGGCAGATGACATTAGTGACTTGTGAAAAGGGACTTTGTTTATGATAATTGTGTCCTTAGCACCCAGCACCTTATAAATGCTTATTTTTTGGTACAGTTGATAGAATCACTAGGCTTAGAGTCAGAAAGATCAGATTTCAAATTAGCCTCAGACCCTAGCTCTGTGACATTCAGCAAGTCATTAACCTCCCAGAGCATCAGTTTCCCCATGTGTGAAACAGAGATGATAGTGAATTCAAATAAAAAATTTAACTTATAAGTACTATATAATTTTTTAACTATTATTATTATCATTATGAATAATGCTAAATGGGATACCAAATTTGCTTAATTTTCAGTCTTGGATTTACCAGATTTCTAAACACTGGTTTTTTGATATTTGTGGAATTTGTCTCAATTTTGTCATTGGTATGCTATTAATCAATAAGCATTTGTATTTGCAAAATGTTCTGTAATTCCTTATATCTCTGAAGTACCCTACAACAGGAGAACAATACAACATGTGTGTATATATAATATATGTGGGTATACTTACAGGTAGATTTTTCAGTATGTGATAGTTTCCAAAATGTATAATGGCAAGCTATTATAAGCTACACAATTATAATTTGTGATATAATTATTGAGCTATGAGAAATGCTATAGAGGAAATTACCTGTCTAGCAATATTAAATTAGATTGGGCACAAAAGAAACAGAATTTTAAAGGCAGTGTGTTTCAATCTTCAATATATTTCCTAGTACTAGTTTTAATCTATCATAGAATATCTGCAGGATGACAGTTACAGAAGATCTTTGTAAAACTGAGTTCTGAAGAAGAAATTGAAAGTCCTAACAAAGCAAATTTAGAGGAAAAAACAAACAAAAAAGGCCATTTTCTATCACTGATAAGGAGCAGTAAGGCTGAGTAAGAGAACCAAGAGTCCTGACAAATCATAAATGAAAGAAAAATATAAATCCAGTTGGAATTACTGACTTCCTTTATTTCCAACTTTCCTAGCTCAGAATTCTTAGAATCTGACTAGTGTCAGAGATTCTGTAGTATCCCATGTCTCCGAGCTAATATAGACCCAAAGCCATTTGAATGAAAATTCAGATTATAAGCTTACAACATGCCAGATATTGTGTTTACTCAGGGAAACCAGGAGTTTGAAATGAAGTAGGGAAGTATTCTTGGTACCTGGAATATCTGAAACTCCGTCTAATTTCTGGGTGACACTTAAATGGATCAGTTAATATATGACCAGGCCGCTTTCTTTTCTGACCCTACAATTCTCTGGTATCTTTTATGCTTAATCTTTTTCTCAATTTGGATTTAGCAATGTGCTAAATCCTAATCACTTCCACCATATTTTCCCCATTGCTCTTCAGATGTCCTTCAATTTTAAATCTTCATATATTATAGCATTCCATGGTTCAAACCAACATAGCAGTAGTAGGTAACTATTGATCTTAAAAATATGAGAAGGAAGGGGCAGCTAGGTGGCACAGTGGATAGAGTACCAGCCCTGGAGTCAGGAGTACCTGAGATCAAATCCAGCCTCAGACACTTAATAATAATTACCTAGCTGTGTGGCCTTGGGCAAGCCACTTAACCCCATTTGCCTTACAAAAACTAAAAAAAAAAAAAAATATGAGAAGGTTGTTGTCATTAAAAGCAATATCATATTCCTCCAAAACAGTTAAATACACTATCTTCAGTTATATGTCTGCTCAATCATGACCTAATACATTTCATCACTGTCCTTTGTTGATGGACCAAACTGATAGTTTTCCATCTGTCTATCATAGACACTGGACATGATTTATCCAATTTATTCATTTTTTATAATTTATTTTCCTCTAAATGCATGTTAAAAACAATTTCTTAACAATGGTTTTTTAAAAAAAATTTAAGTTCCAAATTCTATCCTTTGCATCCTGAGACAGTAAGTTATTAGATAAAAGTTAGACATATGCAGTCATGTAGATATTTATGTATATATTTTAACAAAACTCAAATAAAAGAAAATTTTCTTAACAATGGTTTTTTAAAAAAAATTTAAGTTCCAAATTCTATCCTTTGCATCCTGAGACAGTAAGTTATTAGATAAAAGTTAGACATATGCAATCATGTAGATATTTATGTATATATTTTAACAAAACTCAAATAAAAGAAAATTTTACATTTATGTAGACATTTGTGTATATATTTTTACATGACTCAAATAAAAGAAAAAGAATGAAAGAAAGTGAAGAATAGTATTCTTCAATCTGTATTCAAACAATATCAATTCTTTTTCCAAAAGTGCATGCTTCATCATTAATTCTTTGGGATTGTCTTGGATCATTGTATTGCTGAGAATAGCTAAGTCATTCATTTCTCCATCTAACAATGTTGCTGGTACTGTGTATTTTCTTGATTCTGGTCACTTTCTATCAGTTCATATAAGCATTTTTAAGGTTTTTCTGACATCATTCTACTTGTTTCTTAAAATATAATAGTCCACTAAATTTTAGCATACCATAATTTACTTAGTCACTTTATAATTGAAAGAGGATTCCCCTTATTTTCTAGCTCTTAACCACCACTAAAATCTCTGACTTTTTTCCCACATATAGTTCCTTTTCCTCTTTCTTTAATTACTTTGAGGTTTACATATATATATATATATGTATATATATATACATATATATATATATATATATGCTGGGTAAAAAATTTAATAATTAAGGGGCATATTTTCAAGTTTATTTTCTTAATGTTTGGACAAATTCGTAGCTCCACCAATAGTATATTAATGTACCTGTTTTCCCACAGCCATTCTAACATTTGTTATTTTCCCTTTTTTTGTCAATTTTGCCAAACTGATGGATGTGAGGAAGAAGTTCAGAGTTGCTGAGTCACATTTTTTTCTGATTTTTAGTTATTTGAAAATATTTTTCTTATGGAGATTGATAGCTTGGATATCTTCCTATATAAATACAAGGTCATATGCTTTGACCATTTTTAAATTAGAGAACCTAGGCAAAATGTTTTGAATAGTTATGAATCTTTTTAGAATTAACAAAAAAATAGTCACTAGGCCTTAGCTATAGCATGGGCCAAAGAATATTTATTTTATTCATTGCATATATTTATATGAATGGAATTCATCAACATTTCAAAGCAGTTTCAGATATCAAAAGTTTCTTAGTTAAGTAAAAAAAGAAATTCTTATTTTGAGGATCATTAGAAAATAAGGAATATGACATCAAGGACAGAAAAAGGATATTTACTAACTTTGTGATGCTGGGGCAAGTAACTTAATCCTCTTTTTTGACACCTATTGGAGTTTTCTTGGCAAAAGGTACCAGAGTGTTTTATGACTTCCTTCTCATTTTTATAGATAAGAAAACTGAGGCAAAAAGGTTTACGTTGCTTACCCCAGCACCACAAAGTTAGTAAATATCTGAGACTAGTTTCTGACTCAAGAAGATGAGTATTCCTGCCTCCAGGCCCAGTATTCTATTTACTGTGCCACCTGGCCACAATGAACACCTAGCTGTCCTACTACTTGAAATTGAGTAGAAAAATAAACTACAGAGCTATCTAATTACTTGATGCATTCAAACTGGGTTAATAAGGCTTAATAAGGTAAGCAGGATCACATAATACCCTGTCAAACAAGTAGAAGTAGAAAATAAACTGATAGTCAAAATAACATATGTAGTATGTTAAGATGTATTAAGGCAGTATGGAAAATATCTAGAGTCACAAAACTAGAATTTGAGTCTTGTCTCTGTGATCTGGCAAAATGAGTTCACCTCTTGAGCTTCAGTTTTTTCCTCAATGGAAATAATACTCCCAATAGGGTATTTGAATGTGGTAATAGACAGAGTGCCAATCTCAGAATCAAGAAGAACTAAATTCAAATCCTGCCTCAAAAACTGACTAACTAGGTAATCTTAGACAAGTCACTTAACCTTTCTCAGTCTCCATTTCCTCATTTGTAAAATGAAGGGATGGAACTCAGTGACCTTTAAGATCCCACCAGCTCTACATCTTTGAGTCTAGATTCCATTAGTTATCTCAGTATTGAAGGGAAAGGGGAGTAATTTTTTAAACTTTAAAGAAAAATAGAAAGATAAATTAATGTTCTTTTAGGGATGTCCTTCTTATTTTCCTAAGGTAATGCAACCACTGTGTTTCTCTTCTATGCAGCATGGCTACAGCAGTTCATATGAACTTTAACTTATAAAGGATTACTTTCTCTAAAGCACTACTTTGTTCTGAAAAAAGACAATGGTGTAAATTTCTGAGAAAACTTTCATGTATCATACCATTTTCCTAAAAGTTATTATGACTTTCCAGTTAAATCTTCAGAATTTACATGGTCCCCAGGAGTAATATATTCTAAATTTAACTCATAAATTACTGTAGAGATAGCATTTATACTGGAGACTCAGAGCCCAGTGTCAGAGCCTCCTCTTCTCTAATGAATACCTCTTGTGGTGCAATACAAACATTAGCATTATAGCAGAAATAATACCTGTTCTAGACCTGGACAAGCAAGTTAAATCTTTCCTCTAAAATTCAGGTTTTGGGATAACTGGGAACTCTTAGTCCAAGTTCCTCAATAGTTCCTTAAGAAGTTAAAATGGACTGCGTAGCTTGGAATTGGAGTTCACAAAAACTAAAAATATTTTCTTAGAGTCTTAATTTGATATTTCTATCTGGGGTAGTAATATTTCAGAAGTGAAGTAAATGAAGATTAATTTGTTTTTTGATATGGAAGTTTTCTTCTATGTTAAGACTGGTACCTTACTATCTAAATTTTTCTGGACAATGCAAAGAAATAACAAATTTATTCCAAAATTTTTGGGTATATATAGGTATATTTCATCACTTAATCTCACACATCAATGTCTTCTAGGATTGCCAAAATGGAATGCCTGGTTTTAGTTCACTCTTCTCATAAGTCTGAGCATAAAATAAATTAGTAATGAATAATTAACAAGAACTTTTTAAGCACCTACTATGTGTCAGACACTATGTTAGGTGTTAAGGAAATAAAAACATAAGTTAATTTTATTTGCAAAGTTTATATCAAACAGAAATGCTATTTGTGAATCAAAATTGTATTATTGGAAATGAAAGTAACATATATGATAATTGCCATATACTCAAATACATTCTTGGAATTGAAACTAAGATATTTTTGATTATTGCAATATACTCAGCAAATAAATGTAGTACAGTGACATTTAAATCATCCATTCTACTTATCAAAACATGGAATAGGATAAAGGAGGCCTATGATTTCATCAATATTTTTACCTGCCTCCTAAAGTTCTTTGTTGATATTCTGAGTTTTAAAAATATGAATTGGGTTTATATATAATATAATGTTTGTTTTGCTTTGTTTCCTTTGTAAAATACATATAATGCTTCCAGTACTTTGCCAGTATGTTATCCCACTCTGTGCACAATAAAGGATAGTTTTGTCACTTTAAAATAGGTCTGGCTAGTATTTCTTGTTCCATACACATGTTAACTACAGTTTTTAGAGGATGGTCATTCAAATCAATAGAACATCAAGATGTATTTCATAAATAAGGTACTGAATATATGCATATATGTTGCCTAATGTTACTGTACATAGTGATGTAGGAAGACCTGAAAGGCTGAGGGTAGAAAATATGTTTGATCCAGTTAGTCAGGGGGCTCATACATTTTTATTAGTGAAATAACTAAAACCAGCATTTTTGGAAACTTTATTAGAGAATAATCTAATCCCAGTCAAAATAAATTCAGTGTATTTGTTTGGCTTTATATTGTATCAAGTTTAAATTCCTCAAGGTGACATTAAGGACCTTCCACCTGAAAAATCTGGTTCCACTCCATGTATCCAAACTAAAACCCTACTAATCTCAAACATCATCCTTCTAAAGCAGCAGACTATATTCTTTAGTCTATCTAGAGCACATACCATGTTTATTCTCAAATTCATTCTCATTCTCATGTTGTATTACATTTTCTTCTTTTTTTTTTTTTAGAATTTTCAAGGCAATGGGGTTAAGTGGCTTGCCCAAGGCCACACAGCTAGGTAATTATTAAGTGTCTGAGGTCGGATTTGAACCCAGGAACTCCTGACTCCAAGGCCAGTGCTCTATTCACTGTGCCACCAGCTGCCCCTGTATTACATTTTCAATGCAACTTTCTTTTTCTGCAAGTCCAAATTTTACTTATTTTTCAAAACCTGAATGAATGAATGAAACATAACAGCATTTGCTATGCGTAAATATTTACTATGTTCATATCTGTGGATTTTATATGTATGTGTGTGTATATGATATTTTAGCTTCAAGTTAGATGGAAATTCCCAGTGATTCTTAGGTATGGGAGAAAAGCAGATTATAATGCATCTTCTTTAATGTCATTAATATTTATAAAACTAAATGTTAGTTCTAACTATTTGGAACTACCAAGGATTATGTTAGTGAAAATTTTCTTTTCCAGTTCTTTTGTAGCAGTGGTTGCTGATGATGGAGGAACAATCCATTTTTTTGCCACAAAAATAGCCATTAGGACCTATCTTCATAAAGGATGCATTCCTAGATGTTGCCTGTTGGAAGCAGGCAGTATGCAGGGATGATGATCTGAGGGACATTGGTATACTCAGATCTCTTGGACTTCCCTGCTCATTAGTGGCAATTGTTTAACAATTAATTGGCAATTGGTGCTATTTGGTGGTAGGGAGAGTTGGAAGGGTCATTTCTCTGTAGAAGTTTCCCTCTTCAGTAACGGCTGTGGATCCTGAGTCAGAAAGAAGGTTAATGGGATGAAGGAGGATGCTATTCCAGGGGATCTTGGGTTCCTGGGTTGAGGACAGATGTTTCTCAAAGTGATTTGATCTGCACAGCAAATAACAGTTCCCCACCTCTCCCTCAGGATGTATTGTTGATTCATCACATCAATTCTTTCTCCATATGAGGCTGATCCTCCTTATTTCAGCCCTCCTAAATCTAAAATCTAGAGAATCCACAAGTATCTTAGTACAAAACCTAGCTCTGTCACTAATGTGCCTTAGACAAATTAACTCTCTTCTTTGGACCTTATTAATCATCAAATTTTAGGGGTCAAAAAGAAGGGAGCATTGGGGCCAGTGGACTAGAAAATTTCTAAACTATCTACTAACTCTCAAAACCTATAACCCTTTTCTGATTCATATGGCACATATTAGCTACATTCAAGTTTCAGTTGCATATATAAATAAAATATTTTTGTTTATTTCTCTAAAACTTGTCTTCTGAAAAAGATGCTAAGCTATACATTGTTAGTGATGGTTTTTGGGGGCGGCTAGGTGGCACAGTGGATAAATCACTGGCCCTGAAGTCAGGAGTACCTGAGTTGAAATCCGGTCTCAGACACTTCATAATTACCTAGCTGTGTGGCCTTGGGCAAAGCCACTTAACTCCATTTGCCTTGCAAAAACCTAAAAAAAAAAAAGAGATGGTTTTTAACTTAGATTTACCCTAAGTGCTTAGATTTGTGTAGAGCATGTAATTAGATATCAAAAAAAAATACTTCTTATTGGATAAAATACAACATAACACAAACATAGAAGTTTAAGAGCTAGAAGGGACCTTGAAGGTTATATACATATATATGTGTATATATATATATATATATATATATATATATATATATATATATATATAAAATATACACATATGTATATTGCATATATATCCATGCATAAATAGAGAGAGATGAGGATAAATATATAGAAACAAAGACAGAGGCAGAGATGGAAATATATACATAAAAGCCCCTATATGGCAAAGTGACTAAAGCACAAGGCCTAGAGTCAGGAAGACCAGAGATCAAGTCCATCTTCATACAGAAATTATTAGTATGACTCTAAACAAGTCACTTAACCTGCTTCTATTTTAGTTTTCTCTTCTGCAAAATGGAGATAATAATATCTCCTGCCTCCTACAATTATAAATACTGAGCAAAGTACCTGGATATAAATCTTAGTTATTATTATTTATTACATATATGCTTATATATTAAATATATACATTTATGTGTATGTAAGTATGTATGTATGTAAATAACACGAAGGCAAACTCATGTTGAAGAATAGTTTCCACTCTTCGTTGATGGAAGGACTTTCCTTACAGGGCATTCTCTATTCAAAGGGAAACCCAATTCCATCCTCCATTTCCCACTCTTGAAGAAGGGCAAGAAAACATAGCAGCAACATTTTCAATTCTCTTTAACCCATCCTGGTCACCTGGTCTCTGGATTTCTCTAAATTGTCAATATTCTTTCTACTCATATGTAGTCTAATCAAGAGTATACAATAGGATTAACACCTCCCATGGTTTGAACTTTATCCCTCTTAATAAAAACAGCTTGCATTGGTGTTTTGTTGCTGTCATATAATTGACTCAAATTAAGTTAAATCTATTTTTTTAAATCTTTAAATCTACAGATCTATTTTTAAAATATGCATTGTAGTCTATTCACAGTTCACTTTCCCATACTTGAGCTGTTGACTTTTTGAACTCATGTCAGAATTTACATTTATCCCTATTAACAGTCTCTTTTATTAAATTATTCTAATCATTCATCTACTAAGACCTTTTTAGAGAACAACTCTATTATTCAATGAATTAGCTCTCACTCCTATTTCTTGGTACCTTCAAATTGTTTGAACTCTCCAATTAATTCATGACCACTCTAATTATTCTACCACCACAAATCCTAAAATGGAGTATTAGTTTCCTCCTAAGGTTTCCGTTAATTTTTATTTCATTTGTCACTTATTTCATTCCTGTTATTTTCATTAAATTTGCCATTATTTTTGTTTGTTAGGTCAAAGGCTAGAATATTAGCTATTCATTAAAATCTCTAGGCCTGAATGCTTTCCTGCTCCGTTGTCTTGAACTCAATTTTTAAAATTAAATGTTTTACTAGACACCTAAAATTAGGCAACTGAGTTGAATTAGCAATTATTGTCATTTAAATTAATTTCAGTATTCAAAAGATCATTGATAGGTAGTTTAGGAGAGTAGACATGTAGCTGGTCTTCGATTAAAGAAGAACTTGGTGTCTCTGATACATACTAGATGTGTGATTCATCATCAGTTCTTCTAAATGGCCAACTTTATAAGACTAAGCAGGAGAAGAATTATCGATCTGCATTGTTAAAGGAAGTTTCCTCACTGGGAATTTTCTACACTGAAAAAATCAATGCAATAATTAAGAGCCATTCTTCCCCCTATCTCCCACCCAAATCCTCAAATATCATTTTTTTTGTTTTTTGTTTTACTTCTAGGTCCCCATGAAGATTCTATATTGATTATTATATGCTTTTTTTACATTAGTTGTATAGTGTACAATATTCTTCTTCTATCATGTTTAAAATTTGAATTCATCATCTCTTATGCCACCCTAATCCTTTATCTTAAATATTTCCTGAATTCTGCCAATGAAACCATAATTTATTTAACCAGATTCAAAGTCATAGAGTCTCATTTAACCTCTTTGTCTCTCAGTTCATTATAGAATCACTGATTTGGAGAATTAAAAGGAATTTACAAGGCTATTTGGAAGATATTGAGAAAGAATCTCACCTATAATATCATTGACAAGTGATCACTCAAATTTTGCTCTAAGACTTTCTATCTAAACAAGAATCTACAATGTCCTGAGGTAACCAATTATATTGTTCTTAGCTTTTTCAAAGGAAATTTTCCTTAAAAAGTATTTTTCCTGAAATCAAGTTTGAATCCATATTTCAAATGCTTCAGTGCATTGCTCTTGATACTGCCATCTGTAGATAAATAGAACAAATATAATCCTTTTTATTCACAGACAAATTCCTCAAGTACCTGAAACCCCTACTATGTTTCCTTTAAGGGTATATGGAAGGTTCTGATCAGAGTTGATCAGAACCTTTGATGTGAGGACTTACTGAATCCTTTTCAGTCTTGTTCATCTTCTACCTTCAGTACCTGAACCTGTAATATGTACAGTAGCCACACCGAGATGAAAGCATCTCAGCAGATCGGTTAAACCAAGTTGAGTGTAACGTAGAAGCCTCTAATAAATCAATGAGTTAAGGGGATGCCTATCCCAAGCATGTGAAGAGCAATTTGTCCAATAGTCAGGAAGTTGGATGGAGCAAGAGCTGTGGAGCACTTAGAGTTTGGTCAGACATCAAAGATGTTGAGGTCATCCATTGCATCCTGGACCATCACCAGTCGCCTTGATTTTTATCTTGTCAATGAACTTCAAAGACTGGAAGAGAGAGAGTGAAGCCAAAGATTTTGTGCAACTCTGCTTCACTTAAACCCACCAAGGCAAGTCAAGACATCACTCTGTGATGTCATTGGAGTTTCATAATAACCATGTGAGGTAGGTATTAGTATCCCCATCTTATAGTTGAGGAAACTGAGGTCAACAATGGTTGAATGACTTGGTCAGGGTCATACAGCTAATAAGTGTCTGAAGCCAGAATTGAAATCACATATTCCAAAATGAAGAATGAGTAATATATTTTCTTTAAGTATCTCTTTTCTATGCTAAATAACTATATTTTCTTCAAATAATCCTTCTGTGGGATATTCTTCAGTCCTTGACCATTCTAATCACTCTTTTCAGGTATACTGTAGTTTGACTAAAATAGCCAGGATTGAAGAAAATATTCCAGTTTTGACCTGTTCAGGACAGAATATAAAAGAAAAATCACATCATCTCTTCTATACTATATGCCTTTCTTAACTGAATTTACCATACCACTACTTTTGCTTTTTTTTTTTAGTTTGTTAAGGCATGATATTAACACATGAATTTTGAGGTCCATTAAACTCCTCCCTTTTTTTCAAAACTATTATCTATTTCTGCCTTGACTATGATAAATTAGTATAGTTGATTTTTGAATTATCCTTATTCAATTTCATTTTGCATCAGTTTGTACTGATTATGAACTGTCCAAATATTTTTCAACCTTGATACTCATCCAATATGTTAGAGTTATCCCTATTAGTTTAATTTCATTGAAAATTTGACATGTATATCTTCTGTGACTTTACAAAAGTCATTAATAAATATGCCGAAAATCACAGGGTAAAAATAAATTCATTTCAGTCCCCTTAGTGATAATGACCCATCAATGACTACTATAGTCATTCAGTCACTTCCAAATCATTTAAACTATATTATCATCTAGACGAACCAGTAGTTTTAAAATGATTTTGATTTGTCAACATCATAATTTTTTTAAAAATTGAAGATGTATTCCGACTGGGTATAACTTGCTCTATTTTTAGCTAATATGCAATGTAGCATATATAACCCTATGAAGTGGTACTATTATTATTATTTCTATTTTGTAGATATGGAAACTGAGACTGATAGCTTCTAAGGATTATGTACATCATAAAGTTACACAAAATAGAAATGTTAAGAGAATAAGATAAAGTTGATGTTACATTATATAATAGAGTCAATAGGAATCTCAACAGTTTTGAATTATGTATGGGGAGGGGGGGTGCAATGTGGTCAGACCAAAATCTAGAGAAAATAATTTTGGCATCTATATGGAATATGGATTAGAGTGATAAAAGGTCTTAGCAAGCTTTTGCAATAGTTCAGGCAAGATATGAAAGGGGACTGAATTGAGGTGGTGGCTATATGAGTAGAGGAGGAAAGAGAAGAAGTATTTATTAAATGTCTACTAGGTTTCATATACTGTTTTACAATATTTATGTCAAATTTCCAGAAGAGACTAAACTAAAAGGGAAAGTGAACATTCTGAATGAAAGTCGATATGAAAAAATACCTTTTGAATAGGAATAAATGTACAATTCTGCATTTGGGTTCCAAAAATCAACTATACTGTTTCATCATGGGGAGACTGACTTTACAAAGCACTTTACAAATATCATTTTTGATCTTCATTTGAGTCGCATAATAACCATGTGAAGTAAGTATTATTATCTCCATCTTATAGTTGAGGAAACTGAGGTCAACAGTGGTTGAATGACTTGGTCAGGGTCATACAGCCAATAAGTGTCTGAAGCCAGAATTGAAATCACATCTTTGATGACTTCAGGTCAGCACTCTGTCCACTGTTCCACCTAGAAAAGGAAGTTGATATAAAAGATGGGAAGATTGAATTGAGAAGATTTGAGAAATTATTGTATATGTGGATTTGAAATGAGGTAAACTAAGCAGTCACTGATCTTGTGAAAATCTGGACAATTAGAAGAATTTCACCTTAAAGAGTGATTTGGAAATTATTGGAAATTGGGAAGATTGTGGAGAGGGAGGACTGGAGGAAAAGATGATGCAACAGTGTATACTGTTCATCCCATAGGACTCAAAATTTTCACTCAAAGTGAAAATTGAATAGATAGGACTCTGCTCATGGATCAGAAAAGAGAGAAAGGAGGAAGAATATTTCCAGAGGCTTTTGTTAAGCCACTATAGATAGCCCTTAGTTTAGGTTGTAGCTGCACTGAAGGACTGAGGGAAAGCATAGAGTGAAAAAGTATTGAAGACTCAGGGCAGGTTTAGTACTAATGGAGACAAATTCCATGATTGGTTGTGAAAGAGAGAATGAGAGTCTTCTTACCCACTTACTGATTGATCCTATATCTATCTGGGTCAGGTCATGGTTCCCCCAAAAGCCATGGTCCCATTTTGGAAACCAGATAGTGTCTTTTTCTTGTTCATACATATAACAGTCCTCAAACTTCAATTTCTCACACTCTCCAAATATAGAATCTGCCTTCATAAGATATTTTTATCCTATGCTTTGCATTTCTGATGTCATCACGATCATCTCAGTCTTCATCATCTAGACTATTACAACAATGTCCTTTCCCTTCTTTCTTCCCCAATCTTACTTCCATCTCACCAGTCCATCCTGTAAACTACTAAAAGATAAAAAAAAACTGAGTCTAAAATGTTTAAGTGACTTCCCCAACTTTACATAACCATTCAGTATCAGATCCAAAGCTGCAATCCATATCTCCTATCAACCCAAATGATCTTCTTATGGTGACATATGTCTACTATTGTTCGGTCATTTTAGTTATCCCTAACTTTTTTGGTCAAGGTTGTCCTATTTTAACATAAGCTTTTGCTACTGTTTAATCTGTATCCAACCCCTTGTGGCCCCATCTGGGATATCTTGGCAAAAACACTGGAATGATTTGCAGTTTCCTTCTCAAGTTCCTGCTAAGGAAACTGAAGTCAACAGATGTACAGTGATTTGACCAGGATCACACCACTAGTTAGTGTATGAGGCCAAATGTAAACTCAGGTCTATCTGATTCAAGTTCCAAAACTCTATTCATTGCACCACCTAGCTGCCTCCACCATTACACACAGAATTATTCAATTCAGTTAGAATAGATACTATTTAAAGATAATTGGTTTTTCATCTATTTTCACTATCACCATCCCAATTTAAAAATTTATGTTTTAAGTAGTATCCTGACCACCTTACTTTGAAAAGATAACAAACAGAATTGAATGCTAATGATCAGTTTTCTCTAAGGCATTGAACAAGAAATGTTCAATGCTCAATACATCTTAGCAATAGAGTTATACATGACTGCAGAATCCATCTAATCCAAATAGCTTATTTTACAAATAAGGAAACTGGGGCCTGGGGAGATTAAGCGACTTGTGAAGTCAATAACGGTGAGGTCCTGGATGGTTGCCTGTTGGCTAATGTAGACACAGGCAAGGTTAAGTGCCATGAACTGTGCTCACAAATGCCCACATGAAAAACGTTTCTCATGATGCCCCCTCCAAGTAAACCAAGTAAAAAAAAATTACAAGAATCAGGAACTACAGTTTCTGTGAGACAGTCTCCAGAGACTGCTTAGATAGGAAATGAATGTCTCCTATAATTTTATCTAAGGAAGTGTGCTGAAGCAGAAATGGAAATTGCAGTCAAACATATCAGATTGCTTTCTGGGCAGCTTCTCTGTTTCATGTTCAAAGGGCTTATATTTTTAGAATTTTCTTCTGTGTTTCACTTACCCTGGTGACCAATTCCCAAACCTCTTTACTGAAATTACCCTAGCATAACATCATGTATTTCTGTGTGAAGGCGGTTTTTCTTCAAAGCTCTTGAAGACTGTAAAGATGATACTACTGGGGAGAGCAACGGGTTTATCTGCCAGGTTAAAGGGTTCCCAAAGACTGTTGTTCTCCTCAGGGAGGATTCGATGCCACCAAAGTAGAACCCATGATAACCCAGACAATTAAGCCTTCCATTTCTTTTTTCAGAACTATCCTGTAGTCTTGAATGTATCTCCTTAGAAAAAGACATTGTAAGTTTGTTCTGCGGATAATATGCAATAGAATAAAATCACCTAGGCACAATCACCCCATACAAAGACAGTTATCACAAATGTAGCAGCCTCTTTGTTAGTATCCCTCTATACCACAAATTGTAGAGAGGAATTTCTATTCAAGGAGGAATACTTTATACAGAGTCTTTTCCTTTCTTCAAAGCTGCCTAGTAAAATTGCCACCCAATTGCTAGAATTTTCTCTGCAAAAGTATTATAGGCTCCTACCCAATAATTCTCTCTCTATATATGTGTGTGGATCTTTCAGAAAAAGGTGATCTTTTTTTCTTCGTTTCACCAATACACCTAGACTCCTGAGTTTCATATCCATTTAGATCCACGCCCTCTTGATTGCTGCTTCTGTTCTCCAAAATAAAAAGTTTCTGCTAGAGCCTTCTGTGTAAAGAAGAGAAAGTGCAGGAACAGATCAAATAGCTTAATGTTGGGGAATAAGGGAAAAAATACAACCTACCCAAATTTTTACTATATTGCTGCTGCATATGAATGGAAAGGTAGGGTGAAAAAGAGAAACTGATCTTTTAAAGACTTAATTATAATTTGATTGGTCCATTGTATTGAATGCTTTTGGAAGCTAGGATCACTTTATCAGAAAACTTATAAATGTTTCAGTAAGGAGTCAAGTTTGTTACCTAGAGGTGTTAGGAATTAAATATTCTTTACTCACAGGGATGAGAGGTCAGAGAAATGAGAATGGCTACTCTGCTAGAATTATAACTTCTCATAGTAAACAGTTTTGTCTCCTGACCAAAGCATGTAACTTCTTATTTCTGACTATGGGTACCCTGTACAATTATAGAAGCTCAAAATGACAATAGAGATATGAAGTTTATTTGGTCATCAAGATAACCGTACCAAGTAACCTTGCTGCTGTGAGAATTCAGAAGGAAGGTATTCAAGCAACATAAAACATTATGTTTTCAGAGTTTCTACCTTAAAAGCATTTTAGCATTTAATTAAAGATGCACAGATGCAGATGGCATATGTTAATTAATAATATTTACGAAGTGAAAATAAGTTGAGCATGATCTTCTGATTAAGAACAACAGATTCTTTCGATAATTGCCTGCGTGAGGTGGATCTGTATTTTGTAAGCATTATTGATGTTTTGCAGTTATTTCTTCTCTCCACTTTGATTTAGTGCTCATCTTGAAACCAGCCAAGTCTATTTCTAGAGAGGGTATCTCGTGAACAATGATCAAAGTGTAAATTTATGCAAATTCAATGCTTCACCTTAATTACCTCGATAGTGCTTGTCAGCAGCCTCTTCCATGGTTTCACTGATTAGCAAGCTATCTCAAATAATTATTATTTCATCTGCAATTACAATGATGCTGTGAACTGGCTTATTGCCCAGCAACTGTACTGCAACCCGCCCCTCAGCCTGCTCTTTTGGAGTTATGCCACATTGCACAACCTGAATTAGCAGTCCTATTTTATTCTATCAATCACCATAAAACCCCAGACTTTATGATCCTTTAAGTCAGGTTCTCTCAACTTCTACAAGTAAGGCAACTACATAAAACTGCTAAGTATGGCCTTGAATGGAGTATTGTGACTACTAGGGAAAAAATTACTTTTCTTTCATGACTATTTCCTTCCACCTGACCTCTATGATATCTTCTTTTGTATTGTCCAGTACAGAGGATGATACTGGCTGTTCCCTGTAGTATGATTCTCAAAATATGCTAATGGTGTCCCATGAAAATCATAGCAAGATGAAAAGAGGGGGACATGTTTGAAGAGAATACATTTTTTTCTACTTGGGAAAGAAAGGACCAAAATAATTATTTCATTAGATTGTCCCAAAAGTCAAAGTCAAATAGTGCATCTTTAATGAATCTGGAGAGTAATCAAATCTAAATATAACAAGGAAATCTGATTTAATAGCACAAAAATATAATTTTGACAAGCCAATCTAGTTTGCTAAATGCTTGATGCATCTGTTGCACATCTAAGGAGAAATGTGATCAATAAAAAAATAATAAAACCTTAAAATACTTGTTAAAAATTAATTAATTAATGAGTACTTACCATATTATAACCAAATGGGTAAAAAATTGTTTAGTGCTTTTTATCAATATTGAATATGTTGTCATATTCATAGGATGTATCATAGTATAAAGTAGAAATAATAATAATAAGAAGAAGAAATTGCATAAAAATTAAGGTTTGCAAATACTTTACAAATGTTAACTTCTTGGGTCCTTTTAACCATCCTGAGAGAGAAGTGTTATTATCATTCCCAGTTTGCAGACTAGGAAATAGGCAGACAGAGGTTAAGTGACTTGCTGAGACCAGATTTTAACTCAATTTTCCCAAGTACATGTCTAGTGCTCTAAAGTGCACTACACCATCTAGGTTCTTAGTAGAATATGCTGGTACCTAAGAGAATTTATGTCACTGAGCCATAGTAAGGATTTAGTTGCCTAGTTTCCTTTACCTGTCATTTCATGAAGCTTGACACCTCTTCTTAAAAGTTTTGTTTTCTCTTTGTCTGAATAAGTAAAAGGTTAACTTGATTTTTTTTATTTATAACATACTTAATTATGAGTCTTTTTAATTGTTCTTTTTATAGATTGTCCTTAGCTCAAATTTAGAGGTTTATATTTGAATTCCTATCATTACTGGTTACTGAATCAATATCTATAAATATGTATAGTGTAGGTGAAGGGCACATAAAAACTTTTTTTCATATTTCTTTTTTAAAATTATATTGATTGAATCATTCTATTGATAATAGTTATATTATCAATACTCTCACATACATTCATAAATACCTGGTGAAAATGAGTGTGTTATAATCTAGTTACTTCAAATATTCATAAATTCATTAATATGGTAAGAATACTGATTGAATGAATTTCTTTTTACCTCCATGGTCATGGATTATTATCATCTAATTGAATGTCAAGGGTCAAAATATTATCTTACATAAAGGTCAGCCTTCTGTTGAAGAGCTTCTTTGAATTCAACAAAGTTTTCAGTTAACAAAAATTTAAGAACCATCCCTAAGCCTACACTCAAAATCTTTCCAGCTTATTAGTTTCTATCAAAGCAGACATTCCACTAACAGATTTCAAGATCCCAGAATGAGCTCCACACCACAATAGCTCATATAGCAAAAGCCTACTACTACTAGAAAGTTGAATGAAAATGATCAAGTAATTTCACTTCTCTGATTCTCAGTTTTCTAATCTATAAAGTGAGATTTGTATTTTCTTAGCAAACATACTGTAGTAGCTTTTCATTTTATTCTCCTTTTACACGTAAGGAAATTGAGATCACAAAGGTTAAGTGACTTGCTCAGGGTCAAACAGTTAGTGTCTTTGAACTCAGGAAGATCAGTTTTCCTGAATCTAGCTCTGACATTATATGCATTGCATTACCTAGTTGCCCTATAAAATGGAATAACTGAAACTAAATAGACAACTTCTTTTTGAGTTTTAATATTTTTCTCTAATAGGTAATTATTATATTGAACAAGATCCTCTCTGGGTCTAACCTATTCCTGAGTTTTGAGAAGGGCTCATTTGGAGACTTTCTTAGCATCTCAAGATCTCTAATTATGATCTAATGTACCAATTCAAACAAATATTTCTTACAAAGTTCAGTTAGAAACAAGAAGTAATGGGTTCTGGGAGAATCTACTTACAGAATCAAATATAAAAACAAAATTTTTTTGAACTTGAAAGAAACTCAATGACAATTTAGGCTACTTCAGACTTTGAGAATCTAGAAATGAAAGACAAAAGTAAATATTTGTGTGAGTTTTTAGAATAATGAAGGACATTCTACCTGCTCTGTCTTTGGTAAATTCATTTTGAAAACTAAAATACCTTTATTGTCAAAATGGATCTCTGAATAGCCATGTAGAAGCTATTTAACCTTAGCTAATAAAGATCACTGAATATTTTTTGTCAGTTTGAATTCTTTTTTATAGATAACTTAAACACAGTTTACAAGAAAACTTTTTTCATTGTTTACTTCTAGTTCTAACAATATCCCTTTGGGGCATTTAATAGGAGAAAATATTGAAACATCAAGGTAGACCTGCTATGGGTCAAATACTACTTCAGATACTTACTAGTTATATAATTTTGGATAAGTCAAATATCCTCATTTAACAAAGGATAATTGCATGTCTAGCTCCTATCTCATGATGATGTTGTTAAGAGTTTCAAATAAGATAACTCATATAAAGCACTTTTCAAATATTTAAAGTGCCAGATAAATGTTAGCTAGCTAAACCAGCATTATAATTCAGGCCTCTAGTCCATTCTCCTTTCCCTTGTACTAAGAAACTTTCCTAATATTTTCTCTTATCATTATGAAGAATTGTAGTAGAATTAGTAATTATAGATATAGAATTTATAACAGAATATGAATTCTCATCTCTTATGACTTTTATGTTTAGCATAGCTACTCATAATATATCATAATACTTGCTATGCTATTCAATGTGTTTTGAACAGCAATTGTGCTAAGCACTGTCCTAAATGAAGAATTAGGCTACTTTCCCACCCATTCATTTCTGATCCAAATTATGTTCTCATTTTGTTTCAAAGTAGATTAGTTCCATTCTTTTCTAGATGAAATATCTTCAATTAATTAAAACATTTCTCAGTTTGGGTAAATTGGCCATTTTGCTTTTAAACTGCTTTATATCTATTGGTACTTAAAATCCAGGTATGAAAACTTAAGTAAATCCTAGACCCATCTGGAATATCCACTGAAGATGTCACTATTAATAATATTTCTTTTTTAGATTTAAGTACCATCCTTTAAATTTAGCCTATTTTATTTTCTTTTTTTGGGAGTTTTTGGTCTTTCATATACCTCTCATTTGCCTTGCAGTAACTAAGATATAATTTTTAAAGTGTCTTTCATAGACATGGGTTGGACTCATGTTTGATACCACTGAGTATAGGTATCAGAAGAAATGTTATTTTGAATGATATCTTTCCTGATTTTCAAATTTTTCTTCTAAACTGGGAAAAGTTTTATGTATATCTCAATAGGTAATTTGATATGACAAAATAATGCAATCTGTTCAGTGTGAATAAGAGTAAGAAACTGCAAATGAAGTGATGTTTATAGTATCATCATTAGTTGAGACAGAATTTGCCTGAACATAACACTTAGAGTTCTTGATAAACTCATGGTCAATCTTCTGTTGCTAAATGATAATTACCCATATCTCCGTGTGTGTGTGTGTGTGTGTGTGTGTGTGTGTGTGTGTGTGTGTGTTGGACTGAAAACATATTCCTTTTTTTTTAAGGTTTTTGCAAGGCAAATGGAGTTTAAGTAAGTAGCTTGCTCAAGGCCACACAGCTAGATAATTATTAAGTGTCTGAGGCTGGATTTGAACTCAGGTACTCCTGACTCCAGGGCCAGTGCTCTATCCATTGAGCAATCTAGCCTCCCTGAAAATATATTCTTTAAAGAACTTATTTCTTAAACAAATGGGACAACTTAAAAAGTACAAACATAGAAATATCTTCCCTCCCAGGAACTGATCCCACATTTTTTCTTCTTATTATACTTGTTATTCAGACCTATGATTTCATCAGTGTAAAGAACTTCCATAGTGCAAAATGGTAACTTGACTTTAACTGATAGAGTTACAATTGCATTTGAGGCAATGAGAACTCAAGTGACTTGCCTGTGACATAGTGTATATTTGTCAAAGGGGAGACTTCTTAAGTCATGTATCATTCATTATACTATACTACATCTCTGGATTTTACCAATATTCCAAAATGAACCCAAAAGATATTTTTCAAGTGAATAAAATGGAAAAGAAAGCAAAGAGCATTTGGAATGTGGCCAAATGCTGTTATGAACTATAATTATCATATTAGTTTGAAGGGATTAGGGTAAGAACTATTGTTTTTAAATTTCTTCTACTCTAATATGAAGAAATCATTGTACAACTAGCTAAATTTAAAGTAAAGAAATTATAACAATGAGGTTGATGGATGGCCTGCATTGTAACAAGAAGGTTCAGAAAAAGAGAAGCTATTGAAATATTGGAGACTGAAGATGTGAAGAAAGAGAAAATATTAATGGTACTTGATTAGAAAATGATTGAGTGGTGATATACTATAAGTCTTCAAATCACAAAGAATTTGATAAATAGCATGAACAGAGACTTGTTTATCAATTCTAGAATATGAGAACTTGTAGAAAGTCACTTAAAACTTGAAAAAAAAGTAAGTTTAGGACAAATAAATGCATTGCTTCAGACAACAGGTAAGAAATTTAAAGAATTCACTTCTTCACTTAAAAGGTTATTTAAAGAGCATCAAATGCAACTAGCTGTGAAAACTGAAGAAAGTCCAAAGTTTAAAAAAATTTCAGTGTAGCATTAGTGAGCATATTTGATTTGTCAAAAATATACAATGACATTAGTCTATCAAAGTCTTTGTCCATCATTTCTGAAACATTTTTCCTATACAAAATCATTTCACTTCTCCATTTCCATTTCTGTTGTTCTTCCTACTCTATTCCTTGCCATCATCCAAAGAAATTTTATAATTTAATCCATTCAATCTCACTCTACATCTATCAGAAAATATTTGCTTATACAATGCCTAACTTTATTATTTCTCAATTTTTTTAATCTTTCATGACTTCAGTCTGAACCATATGTTAATCATCTGGAGTAGATGGAAGTCACATCTTAAGCCTCACCATCAATAGGAACTGTTCTATCTCTAAAGTTCTGAGCTCTGAAATTCTCCACAGAGAATTCTCCTTTCCATTTCTTCCATATCTCACTTCTACTGGACATACTGTTGGCTTTCATAATAATGTCTGGTCATAGTATCATAGACTCTCAAACTTTAAAGAGATACCAAAGACCTTCTAATTCAAACTTTCTCTGAACTGGAATGTAATACTCCTTTCCGTAATGTTCCTCGTAGGTGGATTCTTAGCCTCCACATGAGGAAAGTAATGCAATCCATTTTCACCTGTTCATAGTCAAACATTCTGATTCAGCATAAAGTAAGGAGGACTCTTTCAGTATCATTGTAATCACAAAATGAAATTATATCAAAATTATTACTTGCCCTAAATAATTCATTTGCACTGTAATCTCTTCGTTACCAGTCTTTGGGGGTAGACACTTTATTTTCCCTATTTACGAAAATAGAAAATGAAGGAAGAAATACAAATATCCCTGACCTCACTTAGAAAGTTTAATTATCACCATTTTACAGATGAGGAACACAGTATATATTCATGGTCATACAAATAGTAGTATTAGTGCTAAGAATCTGGAACTTCTCCAAAAATTTTTCTGTTTGAAAAAAGTGCCACTATTTCTGTCTCTCTCTGCCTGGTTTTCTCTCTCTCTCTCTCTCTCTCTCTCTCTCTCTCTCTCTCTCTCTCTCAATTTGGCCTTTTTCTCTTTTACTTTCATCCTCCTCTTCTATTCCTCTTCCTCCTTCTATTCTTTCTCCTTTTTCTCTTCTTCCTCTTCCATCTCCTCCTTCTCTTCCCTCCACCTCATTAGTTCTTCTGAGTCTCATTAGGAAATCTTAGCTTGAAAGTTTTAATCCCTTAATCATTGGAATTGCATCTCTGACCATGTCCCACTCTAATCCCCATTGGTAACTTACTCATCATATTCATCCAGTCCACTAATTCAGGCATATTCCAATCATCATTCACTTCACTTCTTACTCCCCAACTATCTTTACAGTTCCATCAACTTTCTAGCCATTGCATTAGCTTCTTTTCTACCTCAACCCCTCCCTTAGATCCACTCCTTAATCCAGATCCAGTTTAAGAATAAGAATCAAATCAATTCTATCACTATTCCACTCTCCCTATAGAAAAACAACTGTAGGACCAAAACAGATCTTGATTCCAATCTCCAAAATATTCTTTTCTTCCCTTTCTACCATGAAAAATCCCTATAGCATTTACCCTTTCCAGTTCTGCCTCTATCACTTCCATTTTTTTTTTAGGTTTTTGCAAGACAAATGGGGTTAAGTGTCTTGTCCAAGGTCACACAGCTAGGTAATTATTAAGTGTCTGAGGTCAGATTTGAACTCAGGTACTCCTAACTCCAAAGCCGGTATCCACTACAACACCTAGCCGCCCCATCACTTCCATTTTTTAATTTCTTTCTTTGGCAATTGAAGCCTCCTACTCCCTTAGTTACAGAAATAGGAAAAAGGTTGAGGGGTAGTAATATATAGTGTCATGTTCCCATGAGAGTAGAGGCTATGTCTTGTCCTAAACTACCATAGTTATTCTCTGGGACCTTGAGCTTCTAACTGGTGAACATACACCTTGCTTTACCCAGATCTAAATCACAATTTTTTACTCTGCTGTCTTGTTGCTAGTTTCCTATCTATCTTTGGTGAATGTGCAATCTCATTCAAAGAGTCTCCCCATTCAAATTCATGTCTCAGCTCCTCTAAACTTTGTATGGCAGCAAGGTCCCATACTCTTTCATCTTAAAAACTTCACTGGCAAAAGAGTGAACTCCCCTCCCCCCACCCACCCCAAGCTACCTTATTAGTTCTTGAAAAATGAAGGAAGGGTTACAAAAGTCCTGTTGTCTGTTACCATGTGCCCGTTAGAAAACTGAATTCAGAATGAAAAATTCAAGTGCACAACCTTCAAGATGAATCTATAGTACATCATCACTGAGTTCTTTCTTTGTTATATTTTGTATATAGCTTCTAGATTCCCAGCACAGGCCCTGACCACAGACAAGTAAAGGTAGCTAAATAATAAATATTCTTTGGGTGTTTCTGTATATCATGTCAAGAGAATTGAGAGTCAGACACATGCATTACAAAGATACATCTCAATATGAAAACTCTCAAGAGTTTCAATCCTTTGTAACTGCACCTCTTTGCCTCTACTCTGAGTCTTAGATGGAATTTTGCTCAGAAACACTAAGGTGGTTCAGTGTATAGAGAGTATTGAGCATGGAGTTAAGAAGACCTGAGTTCACATGTGGCCTCAGATACTTACTAGCTGTGTGAGCGTGGACATGTCACTTAAGTTAATGGACAAGTTCATTTTCTCAACTATAAAAATGAGGCTGATATCAGCACCTATCTTCCAGGGTTGTTGTGAGGATCAAATGAGAATATTTGAAAAATATTTATAAGAAATATATACATATATACTCATATGTATATTTATTGTTATTCAACAAAGAAGTTGTCTAAATACCTTCATATTTCTAGTACAAGTGTGGGCAGAAGCAACCAGGATTCACCTCTACAAAATGAGCACATAATTGTGTTCTGGGATATTTGATTGATGTTAACACTATTTTTAATGTTGCATACAGACTATAAACTATATTGAGGGAGAGGATATGTTTTAGTTAGCTTATCTTCCCCAGTACCTACAATAATATTCTATTTACAAGAGTGATAGACATATATGTGGGGTAAAAGGAACATGAAAGAGTACCTAAATTCCTGTCTCATTTCTATATTTGTACCCCCCATGGACTAGCCCAGTGAATAGCACCATTATATTGCGCTTTAGGATTTGCAATGAATTTTACAACATTGAAACTACTTGTTCAGATAAGCTTTGTTTGGACACATATTTAGTAAGAAGTTAATATTTATATAATGCTTTTCAGTGAGAAAAATCTGAGATTTTAATATATATAATACTTTAAAATATATATAATATATGCATGCTTTACACTTAGAGTATATGTGTGTTTCTATACATTTTGTGAGGGGATTAATACATTATTTCTGGGCACAAGGCACACAACTTACAAAAATAAAACTTCATTCCTACATGTCTTGATTCTTCTAAACTTTGGCAAGAATTTATATAGGAATCAAAACTGCATTAGGAGACTCTCTTCCTTGTGTTTTTCTGTTCCAAACAAATATTTCTTCCTGGTGTTTAGACTAATATATATCAGAAAAATAAAGGGAAAAATCTAATACAAGTTTTGTTATTTGATTTCTTTTTTCTTATATCATGTAAAATTCTTAAATCTTTTCTTGAGCTAAAGAAATATTTCCAACTGACCTACTCTAGCCTCATTTCCCCATAGTATCTTCCCTTCAGTTTTTGAACTAATATTAGTAGACCCTATGTTTCAAAAAAAAACAAAACAAGTAGTGTTCTGACCCTATTTACCATAATGTTGTATAGTAAATCTCTTAAAAAGGAAAAAAATCTTGCAGATTTAAGTCAAGTCTATACAGGAAAAAATAAAATTAATGAATGTTTAGTAAGTAGAATAGATAGACAACCAATTCAGAACAAACAATAATGTGCTTATTTATTAGTCATTATCTGACAAGAATTAATAAGTATCTAGAGCATATGCATCATCATGGGCATACATGTATTATTTAAAAGGCTGATAAACTTTTAAAGTGTCACAAAGTTTGGCTGATTCTGATCCACCAAAAAAATGACTTGACCTGAACAAATAAAAATTAATGTCAATTTATCACTTTTCTCCCAAGCCTGATCACTAAGATACTGGACATTTCCTTTGAGAGAGTTCAAACCATGCCAAACAATGTATTTGGCCTTTAAGCAAGTGTTATGCCTGGAAAAATAAACTCCTACATATTTTTAAACTATTCAGATTTTTTATCTCTTGGACTTGGGAACTTTGGGCAACAGTTGTTGTGATTCAAATTTGAATAATTATTTTTTATATAAAGATTTTATTTATTTTGAGTTTTACAGTTTTTCCCCTGATCTTTTTTCCCTCCCCTCACCCCCCACAGAAGGCAATTTATCAGTCTTTACATTGTTTCCATGATATACATTGATCCAAATTGAATGTGATGAGAGAGAAATCATATCCTTAAAGAAGAAACATAAAGTATAAGAGATAGCAAGACCAGACAATAAGATATCAGGTTTTTTTCCCTAAATTAAAGGTAATAGTCCTTGGTCTTTGTTCAGACTCCACAATTCTTTCTCTGGATACAGATGGTATTCTCCATTGCAGAGAGCCCCAAATTGTCCCTGATTATTGCACTGATGGAATGAGCAAGTCCATCAAGGTTGACCATCAACCCCATGTTGCTGTTAGCTGTATAGTGTTTTTCTGGTTCTGCTCATCTCACTCAGCATCAATTCATGCAAATCCCTCCAGGCTTCCCTGAATTCCCATCCCACCTGGTTTCTAATGGAACAATAGTGTTCCATGACATACATATATGACAGCTTGCTAAGCCATTCCCCAGTTGAAGGACATTTACTTGATTTCCAATTCTTTGCCACCACAAACAGGGCTGCTATGAATAAATTTGAATAATTATTTAAAATTTCTTAACCCTTTAATGCTCCACAAAGTTTTATTCTCATGTCTCAGTGTCTCATAGTGGTAACTATTATTTTGAAAGTTAGAGCAGCAAAGTGAAAATTCTGGCTGGATGTGGCAGTCCGGAAAAGATGTAACTAAAACTCTGGCTATCTCAAGGACTAGTTTAGCTATCTACTGAGAAACTTGTCTCTAGTAGTTGATCAATTCTATGGTCATGACAATGAATTTTTTTTACATATAGATTGGCATTCATTCTATAGGATTCCCTCCCACTTATAAAAATAACAATTTCCAAGTGATAGACACTAGGGCAAAAGGGACAAAGAACCAAAGAGTTTTTAAATACCCTAGAAATGTTAGCTTAATTATTGAAAGCTCAAACATGAGACAGTAATCCAATGACAAATTCTTTTGTTCATTTATGACTATAGAGTCACCATATTTGTACTCTCATTTGTCCCTAATGTGGTATATATGAAAAAAAGATATAAATAAAAACACTTAAAAAAGCAAAAATGTGAAGCACAGCTGGGGTCAAATATGATGAAAGGAAACTTGCACTGCAAGCAACACAATTCATGGCATAATGAAAGAATTTACATTTGAAGTTATCTATGAATTCAATCACTTGGATTCCCTATTCAGTTATTTAGATAATAAATTATCAATTCTTTGTCCCTTTAAGGTTCAGCAAAGTTAAGCAGTTGGCCAAAGACAGATCTAGAGTCAGTCTTAGGTTTTGTGACCTTGTTCATTCCTCTCTCCATTATAATATGGAAATTATTTTATCACAAAAGCCATCAATCTATTAAAGCTCATTCTCAATAGATGAGCATTCCTTCAGTTTCTCTGATAACCCATTCCCTGGATGACAACTTTATTTATTCATTTATCTATTTATAATCTATCTATTAATTTGCTTTTTATTTATTTTTTCATTCATTCATTTATTCATTTGTGTATTTAATAGTCTGGTTGTCCTGTCTCATTGATAACCAATATGAGTATTTTGATCTGTTCTACTTCAACTCTGGGCTACTTCAGCCCTCATTGGGTCCTCTGTTCTTGGGGGCTCACCAAAACAAGGCTGAACTTAATTGACTTAGCCCATTATAGTTCATAGTTTTGAAACTCAAAAGATTCACCATAATCAGCATTTAAAGTAACTGAAATTACAGATATGCACTACTATGCATGACTCTAGGACAATTCTTGCACATAACTCATCACTGAGAATGTTATAGCTTTCTTGCACCCATCATACATATTTCCATTGTTCTTTGAGTTACCTGAAATGTTCCTTCAGAGTCTTTGACATTTCAAGGTTCTCAGACACATAGTATTATTAGTAACAATTTCTGTTAAATATATGGTTTATGACCTGGAAAAATTGGGAAATGGTTGGAAGCACTGTAAAATTTCATCCCTCCCTTATTTTCATTCTTTCCTTTATTTAATCATAGGTCCAATGCACTTGTATGGCCTGTTGCAAATAAATTGCACTGCTACATGAACTCCATTGCTGTTCATCAAACAGCATGTTATAATCTGGAAAATAACCATGTTTCCATCCATTTTTCTACTACACGAAAAGTTAAGGTGAGTCCTTTTCTTTAGTTATGGATCTTTTGAATTTTTTTTTCAGAGTAGGTCTTCCTATTTCATCATGGCTAAAAGTGCAGTGGCCCCTCAAAGGCTCAGTCCTGACCACCATAGCAGCATGGAAGCTTTGACAGCATCATTTTTCACCAGGGCCATTTTGTCTCTCTTTATGAAAGCTTGTGACCCCCTTACTCCTGGGAACTCAGAATATCAGTATCAGATGTGATATGGACTCCTGACTAACTTAGCCCATTGCAACTCAGAACTCCTGATCCTAAACAATCATCAACTTCTCCCAAAAATAGAAATTGCAAGCATACACCACCAAACCCAGCAATTGTGGGTCTTATTAAGGAAACCCTTAAATGTGCTGAGGTTCAAGTCAAACAAAAAATTTATTCACAAATAAGGATATCTAGAGGATCTCACCCACCCACCTACAGGAAAAAAAATCATCTTTTCTCTGGGGTGATATTAGACATCTTTCATCACAGTTGCAAACATATGTAATGAAGATACTTCTTGTTTTACACCTGGAAATTACAATTAGAGAGTAATTCAGAAGAGTTAATTTTGTGGCTATATTTAACTATGGAAGTTTTCATGGTCTTAACTCAGGTATGAGAGACTGCTTGTTGGACCACTGTCTTTAAGGTCAATTGATTCTACTGAGCTTTACTTTTGTTTGTTTATCTTTGGAGGTGGACTAGGATAGAAAATATTTTAAAAATAGTGAATGCAGTGGGATCCTACATTCTCTGTACATTTCAGAAATATAGTCTGCTGTAGGAAATTATTTTTGCAAAGTTGCTAGTTTCCTTATTTTTTCACATCCACAATATGTATGCAGAACATTTTCATAAATATTTTGTAAAGAAGAAAAAGAAGGCATAGAGAAGTCCTTTCTATTGCCTTTTGGGAATATTACCATTATCTGTGATCCCCCCCCCCCATTATTTTGATTACCTTCACCATCTCTGTTACATTTTTGTAAGACAACCCTGCAATGATTTCTGCACCAATCTCCAAGATGGATTTCCTCATTGTATATTTCCTGCCACTACATCTACCTATACAATTAGTATTTACAACTTTCTATAATTATGTAAATCTGAAAGCCTTTTTCTTAGTCTTTTTTACTTTTGTTCTTTTTTGAAATCTACCAGATTTCAAATCCAAGGAAAATATGCTCTTTCCAAAATTAATCATCTCTAACTTCATCACCATGCTGCTAATTCAAACCTAGATTGACCTCCCCTCTTGAGTGGAGGGCTGAAGGATTAAGTACTAAATTCCTCCCAATGCCTTACTTTATGGAGAGCAGAAACTGAATTTTTATTGCCCCACCCTATACCTACTATTGTCTCAAGTTTCACCTCCTTTTAGCAAGATGCCAGATCACACCCACAATTATTATCCTGGGTTTCCTTCCTTTACTAATCCACCTTTCCAAACTCCTTCTGTTTGTTGTCCTCTGTGAATTCCTTGAGGGCAGGGGTTATCTTTCATTTTATTAATTGTATCCCAATGAAAATATTAGTGTTTGGCAAATAGTAGGTCTTTCAGAAATGTTTATTAGATTGTATTGGATTAAGATTTCTTCCTTGTTTTCTGGTTTCCAAATAAAGAGGAGAGCCCAGGAAAAAAAAACAACAACTTCTTGGAGCAGTGAGACAGTCTTGGGGACAAAGTGCTAGAAGTTTGGAAGACTTGAATTCAAATTCTTCCTCAGAAACTCACTAATTGTATGACCCTGGGAAAATCATTTAACTTCTGTTTGTCTCAGTTTTCTTATCTATTAAAATGAGGAAAATATAAGGCTTTACTTCTCAGATATATCATTAAGAAGGGTATCTAGAGAGTACAATGGACAGAGTTCAAATTCAACCTCCAACATTTTACACTTATAAGCTATGTGTGACCTTGAGCAAGTACTGACTGATTCACATCCAGGAGCATCTCCAATCATCCTGACTCATATCTGGCCATTGGCTTTTGAAGAGACAGTGAGACTGGTGACTTGGTACAGAACACCCGTCACTCAAATCCAATTCACTTGCTTGTCATGGCATCACCTTCCTGTTAGTCTTCTTTGAGAATGAAGGACAAACATCATCATCATTATTTTTATGACCTGGAAAAATTGGGAAATGGTTGGAAGCCCTGCAAAATTTCATCCCCTCCCTTATTTTCATTATTTCCTTTATTTAATCCTTTATTTAATTTTTGCAAGGCAGTGGGGTTAAATAGCTTTCCCAAGGCCAAACAACTAGGTAACCATTAAGTGTCTGAGGTCTCATTTGAACCCAGGTAGCCCTGACTCCAGGGCTGGTGCTCTATGAACTGTACTACCTAGCTGCCCCATCATCATCATTATTAAGATCAAGTCAGATATTTGTAAACTTTGTCACAAATCTTAAAGTACTCTATAAATGCTAGGAGTTACTATCATTGTTGTTGTTATTAATGATCACTGGTGTTGATATCAGGAAAGTCTGATTTGAAATGCTACCTCAGATATGTGTTTTATTTGTCATATTCTTTGTGACAAGTCAATCTCTCTCAATCTCTATTTCCTTACCCTCTAAGGATCTTTCAACTCTAGATCTATGAACTAATGATCCTTCCGAAAATTGTAAAAATCTTCTCTAATTCCTTGTTTCCTGTCTTGTTGTAGTTAACTGTGCCTTCCACCTTAGGGGAAATGTCCTTTAGAACGGAAGAAGAGGCAGCTAGGTGGCATAGTGGATAAAGCCAGCCCTGGAGTCAGGAGTACTTGGGTTCAAATCCGGTCTCAGACACTTAATAATTACCTAGCTGTGTGGCCTTAGGCAAGCCACTTAACCCCATCTGCCTTACAAAAAACCTAAAAAAAAAAAAAAAAAAGACAGGAAGAAACCTATATTAAAAAAAAGTTTATTTCAATTTCCTCTTTTCTCAGGTCCCATTATTAAAGTTCCTTATCAGTCTTGGAAATAGATCTATAACTGAAATAGGACCTTAGACATTCAAGTCTTCCAAACTTCTAGCACTTTGTCCCCAAGACTGTCTCACTGCCCCTAAGAAGTTGGGTTTTTTTTTTCCTGGACTCTCCTCTTTATCTTTTATTTTATCGTTAAGTAAATTGTCAAATTGGTAATCAGTGGCAGAACCAAGATTTAAATCCTCATGTCTGAAATCTGAATGTAGGATGCACCCTTCTTCCTCATCAGAATGTCATTCTTCTGACACATATTTCTTTTTTCTCTTCCATACCACAGGCTCTTTTGTTTTAATATTGGGGAAAGCAAAAGAACAATAAGTTAATTAGGCAAATGAATTTCTGGTAAAAAAAAATCATGAGTACAGTAATTCCCTCCAAGGTAACATAATAAGCCATGACTATTGTGGTGCTGCTAATGTTAGGAATTTTAAGTATGATGGAAAATAAGTTAAGAAAATAGTTTTATTAAGGTTAACTCAAGTCACACACTTTTGGTAGATGATTGCTTTTGTCTTCTTAGTATAAAATGTTTGACAGTTCATGACATATGTATAACAAAGGGGAAGACATTGTCAGGCAGGAAAACTTGGTTTTCAGACCCGCCTACAAGGCAGTGAGAACACTCTCTCTCTCTCTCCTTTCTTCTAAAATATATAGCCTATAAGACCATCTGACCTACCCCATGAAGGAATTGGAGGGCAATAGTCTCCCTCACCCTAGGAGAAATGGTGAGGTATTCCTTGCTAGTGGACCCCTCTTCTGCCTGAATCAATACCCTGCCTTGCTTCTTTACTTTGAGATTTTTTTCACTAATATACTGGATCAAATTGTGATCCCAAGATAGATGTTTGCAACTTTGGAGGCAAACTTGTGGAGCTGAGAGTTTAAGAGTTGTGTAATTCTTCCATCAGTGCTGGCTTCACTATGAGAGATAATTCCTACAAAGAAAAGATAACCACCAAAAAGGTACTATCCCTGGCTTAGTTTGCCAGAACACATGGATCTTGAAGAAGGCAGTACAAGTTGAGGTGCCTGACAATCCTAGAGAATATTTCATACTTTTTGGGTTAAGTATCAAACTACTGGAAAGTTTTATAGTTATTATAAATTAGTTTGCTTAAATTTTATTAATCAGCTTAGAAAAATTTTTTTGAGCTAGCATTTATGCTGTGTAAAGGAAATAAATAACAGTCTTATATCTGACCTACATTTTGCTTTCTATTTGACTCAAATCTAAGTTTGGAGATATTCTTCCTCCTGTTTTAGGGTGAGGTAAAAAGAAACAGGAAGTTTGAAAAGAGGAACTTAATCCCTCTCTTTGAATATTAGTGCTCTCCAGAAAAGAACCTGGTCTGAATGCATTGGTTCAAAGACAATATGGGATTCAGTAGGAGAAGAAGCTTGATTCCTGTTTTTTGATTAATTATACCAGCTTAGAATGCAATTTTATTTAACGTATCATCTCCTAGTTCTGCTTTACTCTGTGTTTGTATTTAGGTATTATGATTGCTATTCTCCTTCTTCAATGCAAGTTTCTGACTTTGAGCCTCTTCCACATACCTCGGATTAGTTCCCATGTAACACATTGGGTTCTATTTTTTTGTGTGTGATTGTCTACAGTTCCAACTCCTGAGAAAATACTTTCTATCTCACTAGACATCTAGCCATTGAAAATTGTGAAAGTTCTTTAAATCAACTTTACTTCTTTCTATTTCTCTATGCCAGTAATTTACAGACTTTTTCAATTTGTTGTTTGTTATTTTTCATGATTGAAAAATGAAAATGAAAATGAAAAATGAAAAATTGAACATGATTGTTCAACTTTTGTGACTTCGTTTAGGGTTTTTTTCAGCAAAGATACTATATGGTTTACTGTTGCTTCTCTAGCTCTCTTTACAGATG
This sequence comes from Macrotis lagotis, assembly GCF_037893015.1. Lineage (NCBI taxonomy): Eukaryota > Metazoa > Chordata > Mammalia > Peramelemorphia > Peramelidae > Macrotis > Macrotis lagotis. The sequence goes on from NC_133658.1 coordinate 465,363,658, forward strand.
AGGAAACTGAGTAAATAGACTTAAATGACTTGCCTAGGGTCACACAGTCAGTAGGTACCTGAGACCATATTTGAACTCAGGAAGATCTCTTCTTGACTTCAGGCCTGACATTCAATTTACTGTATACCTAGCTGCCTCCATTCATCCTTGAATGCCTTAATATTCTTTAATATCACTGAAGACTCAAAAAAATCTTTTGTTTCTATATAAATATATATATTTCTACATAAGAAATTATTAATTAATTAATAAAAAATATTAACATTTTTTACCCCATTGATCTCCTAAAATGCTCTTTAAGATGCCCAGAGATCCCTGGATCACATTTTGAGAGTCTCTGTTGTATACATTACTGTCTTATTTTGATGCAAGTTTATAATGTCCTCCAATAAAAGAAGAAGGTTTCTGACACATCTCTTATCATAGTTCCCACAATCAAGGTGAAGCTTTTATTTTCCCATTGTACTATGATAAGAGATGTGTCTTTTCAGGTTCTATTCCCAGTACTTTGCTAAAACTTAAATGATATACTTTGCGTTTTTATGATGGTTTTCAAATTGTCTCATAAACTATTCATTCCTATCTTTCATTGTCCTTTTTTTATTTCAAGCAACCCTTTATGAGAAAAAAAGATGAGTGAATAAGATAAGAGTTAAAGATATGCATAAAACATGTAAACCCCTTGAGATTATTGATAGATCTTTTTATCATTTTTTTGTATTCCTTTCCTTAATCCCTAGTATAGTCTGGTATATAGTAGGCACTCAATAAATTCTTGTTCATTTATATGCAGTGTCCTCAATCAAATAAAATTAGTCTCTCTTTAAGATCCCTTGTGAGTTTAAAATTCTAGCTAAAGTATTTTACTTTAAAGGAGAGAAAAGAATCAACATAGAAAATTTGCTGATTCTTAGTACTTTGATGACTTTTTTTTTCAAAAGCTAGATTTATGATTTCTCCTGGTGTAAAAAGCCCCAACTGAGGAGTTGTATTTACAGTCTTGGAGATTTTTTTTGCATCATTGAGAAGACCATAGCCAATATGTAAAAGATAGGATTTTGCCTGTCTTTCTGATCCAAGTCTTCTCTTTAAGCTCTCCCACAAAGGTGTCAAACATTCAGTCAGCTGGTTTCATTTGCATAATTCAACAACACTGTTGAGTACAGACCAAACATTTATTTTAAAAAATAAAAATACTACATAATGCTAATGTGATTTTCTAAATCAATATGGAGCTCTTATACTTTTCCTTATATAAAATTTAGTAAATTCTGTCTCTATTTGAGTTTGACACCACTGCTCTTTCTGATTATTATCATCTACTAGATTAAGAGGGAATCATTCCTACTGTCTTGGCAAGGAGAAAGTTCAGCTTCCCAATTTCTGGCAGGTAAGAGAATAGAAAGAAAGTAATAACTGACAGATATCTCTGCCTCCATCATACTACCCTTGCACACCAAAGGTAATGTTGTTGGACTATCCCCCTTTATCTTAGAAATGTTGTTCTCCCTAGTGAGTAGACTTTATAAAACTATTTATATCATATTTCAGTTACATTATGATTAAGTAGACTTGGAAAACTAACCACCACGTGAAGCATTAATTTCGATGGAAAATGTTTTCAAAGCTCCAAACAACTTACTTAAATTAAAAGTCAATGGCTGGAACACAGCCCATACCAACATTAAGGACTACAGGATTTTAATGTCAGGGTAAAGAAAGAAACCTTAAGGGAGAAAAACATCACCATGTTTCTTAATAGAGACACATTTGGCAAGTTCATCATACCTCATGTGAAATTTGTACACTCAAAACATTTTTCTCTTTTGACAAATATTCATAATACCTCATCAGTATGAATCAATGAGGGTAGGAATTCTGTTACCAAAGTCTCAATAAGTTCATTTAAAAAAGACTTAATTTACAAATTCATGATCTTTTCCTGCTTAAGTTCAAAACAAATGGTGCCTTATATTGGCTAATTTCACAACAAAAGGTTCAGGTATTAAAGAAGGTATTTAAATAGATTCTGAACATAATTTTTAAATAAAGACATAATGGAATTTTCATTTTGCTTTATTCATATTCTTTAAAGACTCTTAAATATATAACTAGTGCCTTGAACAATAGCTTCTCAATTACATTTCCTCTTTGTCAAAGAAAATGAACTGCTGCCAAAATTTAGTGTAGTAATTTTATTTCTCCATAGGCTTTGAACACCTTCATGTTGCAGCTTTGTTTAGGTGTTTCCTCATTTCTTTCTGCTCATTTTTTATTTGTTTGTTTTGATTGTAAAGAGAGGAAAGGAGGGAAGAAAAGATAGTAATTGGATGAAGTTTCCAGTTACCCATCCTAAGAAGTATTCAATGGAATTATTTGGGCTTAAAAAACTAGCTCAAAATGAATTCAGTTAAAAAAAAAACTTTTAACCACATTTATTCTGTTTATTTTCTATGTCCATTTTGTAATTTTTAGTTTTAATTTTTAATATAGGAATATGGAAGAGAGAATAGGCTAGACTAGAAAGGTTGATACTGATATGCCACAGAAAATTAGCATTTTGTAAGTAAGACCACTTTAATAACTTTTAGTCTACTTCATTTTATAGAAAAGTAAATAGATGTCTAGTCAGAGGAAGTGACTTGTTCAAGGTTACAAAATTGAAGTTAGAAGTAAATATTGTCTTTAATGATAATTATGTAATTCCCTAGCACATAGTTCAAGAATTTGTACAAATATTTATTGCATGAATATTACATATGGATTGACTTGTCATGAGTTGGATATTATGAAGAAAGAGGTCTCCATCATAGTATCATAGATCTAGAACTGGCCCATAAACCTCATTTTACAGATGAGTAAACTAAAGCCCACAAAGATTGAATAGTTTGCTCAAGGTCACAGAGGTAGTTAGTGCCAGAAGCAATCTTGCTACATAGTTCCACACTACTGGACCCATTCTTTGAATTTATGAATGATCTTTCCAAATTCATGAATCTTTTCTCAATTCTAATTCTTTTCTCTTCTTTAACAGCTAACGTTGTTGAATAATCATTCTTTATTGAAATTCTTCCCATCACTTTGTTTTCTGTGGCACCAAGTATAGTAGAAAAAGATCTATATTTGAAATCATAGGATCTTAGTCTAAATCGTACCTCCGATGCTTACTATCTATGCCCTCTAAGTGACTTAGGCTAATAAATCCCTTCACTTCCCTCAGTTTTAGTTATTTTTTTCATTTGTAAAATGACTAGATCACCTTCTAAGTCTTCCAACTCTGAATCTACTGTACAATAACAGAGTGTCTTCCAACTACCTCCTTCTCTTCTTTTCTCTCTATCAACTACCTATTACTTATCAAACATATCCCTAGAACCAGACTTTGCCTTTCTGTCTTTTTCTCCAAAAACTTTCCTTCATGGAGTTTGTTGCCTTCAACTATCATTTCAACTTGGGTAATTTCAAAATTTATAATTCTGCATTTCCAGTCTAAAATTTGTGATGACTTCACAGTAGCTATCCTAGGATGTCTTACAACTCAAACTCACCATGTACAAAACTGTATGCACCATCTACTACTAGAAAGCAATTACCTATTTCCTAAACAGGATCACTACTGTGAAGTCATTACAAATATTAGATTGGAAGTCCAGAATAATAAACTTTGAAGTTACTCAAATAGAATTTATAGTTGAAGCAGGCAAAATCCTTGAAGGGAAGAGTAATAACTCAAAGTTTTTATAGAATTTTCAGAATGTCAGCTGGCTAATAAATAAGAGGAATGAATTTTGATTCAATCTATTGTTTTTGTCTCTAAATCTGATTGCCCATCATATTTATTTTTTCTATTCCTTAATCTCATCTAGCAAATGTGTCAATTAAACTTATGAATTTTACTAGAAAGATCTCTTACATTTGCATTCTTATCATTACTACTACTACTATGACACTAAATCAGACTGATATCTCATACATGAATAATTGGAGGTATGATTATTTAATCTAAAATTCAATGACTCATTGACCCTGCCAGATAAGTCTTGCACATTTTTTTCCATAAAATAACACAATCTTTGAGGAAAGAACCACAAAGATCATTCACTCTAACCTATACATAAATATTATCTTCTTCTATCATTCCTAGTTCTTCCTTCTTGAGCCAAACAGAATTAAACTTTTCTTTTTCATGGAAACTATTCAAGTCCTCAAAGAGTTTCATCGTGGATTAATAAAAAAAATTCATGTACTACATCCAGACCCTCATATGTCATGGTCTTCAATTATGTCTCTATTCTATTTGCATTTTCTAAACACATTCCAACATGTCAATGTTTTAGTTTTCTCTTCTAAATACAATGATCTTTTGCCTAGAATAGAGAGAACAAATATTTTTTCAGATGTTCTTAATTCCTGTTTTTCTAATTGATATCAGGTTTTATAGAAACAAATTTTGGGGGGGAGCTTCAAAGTTATTTTTTATAGAATATCTCAATAACCTAATTCTTATTTTAATGGGGAATAAAAGAATAACAACTTGACATCTGTCAATCTAACACCTTTTATTATTCTATTATTTATTACCCAAAACTTAAAAAATGACAAGATGATAAAAGAATAGCTGTCATTAATGAATGCAATTTTATTGGACAAGATAAACTAAAACCCAGGGTCATGAAATAATTAGCAAATTATTGAATAGGTGGCTTTCAAAAATCATAAGGACTGTTACAAAAGGGAAGATAAAATAGTGCATTTCTATTGATAGATAGGTTCAGTGTGTTATCTGGTATTGCTAAAATTACTTTTTTCTTTATTTTTTAATTGTTAAATGAAATGACTCACTAGGAAGTGAAGAGGGAAGAGTATAATTAGACAATAGATGTGACATGACAGCAAAAAAGATTCACTAAAATTTGTGTAGGAAAACCAGAATTCAAATACAGCCTCAGGTACATACAGTCTGTGTCCAGAAAACTGCATACAGCCTCTCCTAATCTCAATTTTTCCACTATAAATTGAGTAAATAAATAGCACTTGCCTCCTACTTTGCTTTGAGATCAAATGAAATAATATTGAAAAGCCTTCTAAAAACTTTAAAATGTTATATAAAAATTTATTTTTGATGATGGTGTTTAATCTTGATCGTTTTTGTGCCTGTTGCTGTTGTTATAAAAAGAAAGTTAATGGCAAATGAGAGACTCAGAAACTGAAGAAGTATGAATGTTATTCTGATTTTTAAAAAATGACTGATGAACTTGATTGATTTCTGGAAAAATTCTAATATAGCCTTTTCTTCTTCTTTCTCCCTAACTTGAATATATTCCCTTCTAAAACTGACCCCATACTTCTCTTTTACATTCATTTTCTTGGCCTTCCCTAGTATTTGGTGTCTCTATGATACACTGTGGCTTGTATTGTTTTCTAATTGATCCATATGTAGTAACATCATTATTTAAAAGTAATTGATGAAGTGTTATCTAAACCTTTCATTTTCTTCTGCACATAGTTCAAGAATTTCCAAATGGCAAGCACTAAATTAATATTGAATTTATGTTCATGTCATATATTTGAAAAATAATTGTTTTGTTAATATGTTTTATTTTAAAATTACTTATTAAATTAAATTATTTTTAAATTTATAGATTATTCACACCTTGTGGAATGTTTCTTATAACAACTTGAAACAATGAAAAAGTAATAAAACAATTGATGCAGGGAATTATGAGCATAAAGGAATACTGCAATTGCAAAGAAATTTTTCAATCTTTTTCTGCACTTGACTTTTACTTTGATCCTCGCCATGAGTTTACCAAAAGGTCAAGTTAGATGCTAGATTACACACTGGATAATATGCCATGTTAAACCAAGTAGGGGCTTATCCTACAGCCACACCTCCTATTGTAATCTCTCCACTACAAGACTCCCCAAATACCATCCCTCCCATGGATCCCAAGGCAAGGGTACTTAAGGAGGAACTAGAAAGTATCCCACTCTCTGATTTCTAATGCTCTAGTTAATCAGCCACTAGCCTTCCTGGTAAAGCTGCTGCACCAAAATCATGTTTAAAGAATTTTAACTCTCTTAATTTTATATTCTCTAACCTCCTAATGCACAAGTTAAACCAGCCTCTGGCCTGCCTGGTAAAACTGCTGTGCCCCAAATCATATGACCTTTGAGGAAATCTTATTTATCTCTCCCTTTCTATCTTTTGTGCTGTGGTAACTTTTTAATAAATTTGTTTTCTTTTATAACAGAACTCCAAGTTCAGAATCATGAGTTCTTCACAGGAAACTAATAAATTCTCCTACAGCACAATGACTTCAACTAAAAGTACATGCAACATTTCACATCTGCAGGTACTCCTGACTTTTCATAGTAACAAAAATCTATTTTCTCTTTCCAACTTCTACTCTATTATAAAAAAAAAAATTCCTGAATTTTTTACAATTTTTCTAGTAGGTCATTTATATAAAGTCTCCCTTTAATTTAGCATGGCTACAGCCCATGATAAATTATAAGAAAGCAGCTTTGGACAAGATGGAATAACTAGTCAAAAAGACATCACTACTGATTTTTTATTAAAAACTAATTCTTGCACCAATTATGTTAAAATAAAAAAGAAGGAATATCTGTAAGAGATATTTTCTGATAAGTGTCAGTCATGATAGACAACAGAAATAAAGTTTCACATGATATATAACCCCTGAATTGATGGCTCTAAAGTCTTGAAATCCCAAATTGTCATTGCTCCATCAAGTCCAGTAGTCTAGAATTTGGGGAAGTCTTGCTAGTCCACTTCATAAATAAACACTTGGATGATACTGTTTTGATTTAGCATGTCTGGAGCAGTGCTGCAATCCTCAGTCGTGGCTCTCTTGTCCATGTTTCTGAAGCATTTCATGGCAGAGATATTGTGCTGGCTGATTTGGAGAATAAATGGTTGATTTGGAAATGAAGGTCAAAGAACCATGATCATTAAAATTAAACATAGTTGGACAGCAGCCATGACCAGAAGTCACTATGTTTTTCTCAGAGACAAATTGAAGAGTGAAAGGCACTGTTTTCAATTATGAAATCATGTTTTTGGAGCCTTCAGAAACTGATATAGTACTTATCAAGGCTTACCCTAGTGAGGTGGTTCTCACTGATAGAAAAATTAACCCCATGATACCCACTTCTGGTACCACCAAATTCTGACAATAGTTGACCAAAAGCTATCTTGGTACCCCATGGGGTACTCGTTGACTTTTCATCAACTTCTTTAATAGGCACAACAAAACTCCTCATTTGATGTCAAAAGGTCTAGCAGCTAGCAAAACATTTTTGAGATACAAGTCCTTGCTAAGAACAAAATTTTTATGTGCTTTTTTATGTGGTTGCTCACCAGTCATTTTCATACACAAAGTAGCATATGGAAATCAGTTGAGCTCATCTATCCACAGCAAACTTATTCTCTAGGAGATCATTTCACAAAGGTGACTACATGATTAATCTCAGGATCAACCGATTTGGTTTCCAGAGGTCATCACTCATTATAGACAAGGGAATTATGGTCTTCATCACAAATTATAATTTGATCTTTCTTGGGAATTCAGTTAATACCTACAAAGAATCCATTGTGTTCCTTTGGTTCATGGGCTTTCAATCATCGGCTCCCATTCTTCTTGAATATATGGAATTCATGATTATTAGGGCTAAAGGTAATCATTAGAGAATGGTCTGTGTTCCAAGCATAGTGGAGAGCTCTAGTAAAAACTGATGTAATGATATTATTTTTAGTGTTTTAAAAAAAAAACAATAATCTGAGTTGGGTCCTGGAGTGGATGGACTCTGGTCAGATGACATGAAGAAACTCCAGGCAACAAATTACTTCTAACAAGTATGTTTAGTCAGGTAAAACAATTGCCTCAATGCCTGTATGTAAAAGCATATATGTCTCATTCTGCACCCTAATTCTGTAACAGCTCTTTAATAGATAGTATGCTTCATTGTCAGTCTTCTGGAATCATGAATAGTCAGTGTATAGTCAGTGTATTGAACAAAGTTCTTAGAAATTTCAAAATTGTTTGCTTTTACATTGTTGTTACTATATAAGTTGTTCTCTTGGTTCTGCTCATTTCATTCTTTATCAGGTTGTAAAAGTCCTTCAAATGTTCACTTTTTGATATTCACAAAGATATTATAGAAAAAATTCTGCTTGTAATTACTTTCCTTTGTATCAGTTCATATAAGTCCATTTTTTTTGAAATCATCTATTTCCTCATTCCTGTACTTTCATAGTTTTTGTTGCTGTTATGGTATACAGTGTTTTTCTGGTTCTGCTCATCTCACTCAGGCTTCCCTGAATACCCCTCCCTCCCAGTTTCTAATAGAACAATAGCATTCCATGACATACATACACCACAGTTTGCTAAGCCATTCCCCAATTGAAGGACATTAACTTGATTTCCAATTCTTTGCCACCACAAACAGGGCTGCTATGAATATTTTTGTACAAGTGATGCTTTTACTCTTTTCCATCATCTCTTCAGGGTATAGACCCAGTAGTGGTATTGCTGAATCAAAGTGTATGCACATTTTTGTTGCCCTTTGGGCATAGTTCCAAATTGCTCTCCAGAAACAACCACAGATATTTCTGATCCCTTTAGTAGTACTGACTGATCAAAACTGTTTAACAAGGAGTAGATACAGAAGATAAGAAGGTATATCATCCTTCCTTTGACATATAATAGCTATATGACCCTGGGCAAGTCATGTAACTTCTCTGTTCTCTAGGCAACACTTAATCGTAGAGAGAGTATCAAACTGCATTAAAAGAGGCATTTTCCCCAACAAGACGTCCTCTATGAAATCACAAATTAAATTCCAATGTCCCATATCTAAAAATGTCTAACAGTCTTGGATGCACTCAAGTCACATGGTCTATATGAGTACATTTTTAAGTAATAAAAGTATTGTTCATTGTGATTGCTGAACCACTCTAGCTCATACATGAGAAAAACTACAAAATGTAAGTGTTACCACAGGACCAGAGGGCAGATGTCATAAATTTTTAAAAAAGAAAATAAAACAGTCTACAAATAGGACAGTAGTCATTTCTTTGATTCCTAGGAAAATTCTAAAGTGAGTTGAATTATTAAAGAGATATTTAGTGAATACATAGAGGGGGGGAAGTAGACATATTAGGAGCCAGCACATCACCAAGAAAAGGGTCTTCTGTTTTGTTTGTTTTGGATAGGATTCTATAACTAGCAAAAAGATAAGAAGAGTATTGTAATATATGATTTCCTTAGATTTTAGTAAATTATTTGATCAAGAGCCTTATTATCATATAAATAAGGAAGATATGTGAGCTAAAAAAATATTATGGCACAAATATGAAACTGCTTGAAAGTTTGGGCTCAAAGAGTAGCCATTAATTATTTAGGTCAACTTTGGGACACATAGTGGGGGAAAAGTTTCAAGCATTTGTACTTGTTCTTATGTTGCTTGATATCTGTTTCAATAATTGAGAGGTTGCTAAATATATGGAACACTCATCAAATGTTTACTTGACTGGTATGAATAGCTAACATGTCAGATGACTGTTAAGATCCAAAAACTTAAGTTTGAATTCATTAAGATAATTTGGGTTTTGGTTTTGTTTTTGCAAGGGCAATGGGGATAAGTGAATTGCCCAAGGTCACATAGTTAGGTAATTAGTGTCTGAAATCACATTTGAAATCAAGTCTTAGCTGCCCTAGATAAACTTTAATAGGAATAAATGTAAAGTCTTTATATTAGGGTTCAAAAAAATCAACATTCAAGTGAGAAGATGGAGAGTTATAAACATATCTCTAAATATCTAAATAGATAGTGGTTTACTTGAAAATGATGTGGGAGTTTCAGTGAACCAAAAAATAATCTGTCATCAGCATAATGTAGCTGTCAAAAAAAATTAATGTAACTTTGTTTTGCATAACTTGGTATAACTTCCAGAGATAAAGAATGGATATTCCCTCTATACTTTGCATAGGTCAAAACATATAAGGAAAACTTTGTGCTCTTCTCAATGCCAAAATTTTAAAAAGATATTATTCTGGAGATAAGCTAAAGAGGAGCAAAAAAGTATTTTAAAGGCTCCTGATTTTATATCAGACACAAATCAGTTGAAGGAACTGAAGATAGATTTAAGCTTGAGAAACTATAAGAGGAAAATGGTTTATGCTTTGTTATTTACTCATTTTCAATCATATCTGACTCCATGTGATGCCATTTTTGGATTTCTTGGCAAAATACAAATGTGAGGGGCAGCTAGGTGGTACAGTGGATAAAGCACCTGCCCTGGAATCAGGAGTACCTGGGTTCAAATCCGGTCTCAGACACTTAATAATTACCTAGCTGTGTGGCTTTGGGCAAGCCACTCAACCCCATTTGCCTTGCAAAAAAAAAAAAACCTAAAAAAAAAATACAAACGTGGTCTGCCATTTCTTTCTCCAGTTCATTTTATTAGGGAAACTGGAGCAAACAGGGTTAAAAAACTTTCCCAAGTTCACAGACCTAGTAAATGTCAGAGGGCATATTTGAACTGAGAAAGATGAGTCTTCCTAACTCCTGACCTAAAATTCTATCCAATGTGCCACCTAGATGCCAGTGGAGCATTATTATTATCTTCAACTATTTGAGGGTTATCTTATTAAAAAAAAAATAAGCTAGAGAAGGAAATGTCAAACTATTCTATTATCTCTGGTAAGAAAATCACAAATGATGTCACAGAGTCAGACATGACAGAAAAACCAAAAGAAAAGAATGAAAATTGTGGTAGCATAATTAAACTTCATTTGTTTTACTACTGAAGGCAGCATTAGGAGCAACTGGTGACAATTTAAAAGGAGTCAATTTAGACTTATTGTCATTTTTAAAATGCATAGAAATTGGAGCTGCCTCATAGTGGAATATGTAATTTTCATGCATAATGAATTCCCTCTCCCTGGAGGGAGAATTCCATGAAGAAAAAGCTCAATGACCACTCTTGGGATATGTTAATATAGGAGTGCCTTGGGAGCCACAGTGATACTGCTGAGATATTTTTCCATCACAACAGTTCTGTAGTACTGTAATTTTGATGCCTTGAGGGTTTAGAAGTTATTTTTTTAACTTTTATATTTACGTTAACTTTTTATATTATGTTAACTTTTCAACGCTAAAGTTCTAGGATCTTAGATGATTCCCTGAAGAGCTGACCAAAATATTTCTCCTTGAAGCCACTTACTTCCTAAAGGAATCATAAATGCCTTGATGTCAGGCACCATATTTTATCTTTATATCTTCCATAGCATCTCTCACACTATTTTGAGAATGGTGTAAAATGTTTGTTTTTTGAATAATCATCCACAACCCTTTGGCAAACATGATGAGATCACACATGCAATATGGTCACCAATTTTATGTTGATGTTTATGTAGAATGTGACTAGTACTCTAAAGACACAAAATATAAATCTGAAATCATATACTAACAATTTTAACCCATTATAATTATACACTAGGGATATATAAACTGCTTCTGCAGTATTTCAAGAAATCCAGTATTTGATAATCTTTTATGGGAAGAGAATTTTATGTATAATAACAACTCATATTACATAGAACTCAAGGTTTGTAGAGTGCTTTCATTAGAACAACACTGAGAGGTAGTTTGTATTTTCTGTATTTTGCAGGTGTGGGACTGAGGTTCAAAGAGGTTAAATGACTGGGCAGAAGTCACACAGCAATTATTTGGCTCAACAAGGACTTAAACTCAAGTCTCATGATCACAAATCCAATACCTACTATCACCAGATCATAATTACTTTAGCATTTATGAAGTGACTAATTATTTTTTGGATAACTCCAGTACAGATTTTTCTCTGTATTGGGATTGATTTTAACTAGAGTCATCCCTGTAATGTTTTCCTAAAGCCCTGTGCTTCCACTTTTACTGGTAGCTGAATCCAAGAGAATAACAAGAATTGAGTAGCTCAATTGGGTGATGCTGTAAAAAGGTTTACTTTTAAAGACATAAATTCATATACCTGCATACAATCATCCAGTGTATGCCTTATTATCAAGACAAGATTGGTGGCATTTCTCATATCTTCTTTCTCACAGTTAAGTCAGACTTACAGCTGTCTGGTTAGAATTTCTCTTCACCTCAATGTTATTCTTAATAAAAGCTTTAACCAAATTTCATCTGCATTCTTTTTAAAAGGCAGATGCTGGGAAAGAGGAAGAAATTAAATTCAAAAAGTAATTCCAAAGACAAAACTTTTCTAAGTGTACCTAAACACTTTAAGTATTTTCAATTTTTAGTATTTGTCATGTTTATTTCATTTTTTGCTCCATATTAAGAATTGCCGTTCAAAGTTATAACTTAGCTGCCTTTACCCCTTTCCTGTTGGTACCTTTAAAAATAAATTCAATTACTTAAATAAAATAGTGCTTTGTAATGGAAATTATAAATGCTTAAATTGCATTTATTAACATTTCTGCTTAGTTACATGAAGGAACACAAAGGTTCGGAATACAATAGCACCAATCTTTATGCTGTATTTGGAAATTGCAGAGACTTAGAAAGCTTAACCTACTTAGTTTATTTTTTAAAATGCAATCTAAACTTTCATCTTCAGGATACAAATACAATTTCAATTTCATAATTTCCATTAAAAAATGGAATCCCAAGAAATAAATTCTGTAAAGTACAAGATTTAGAAACCGAGAGCATGGGCTCAAAACTTTGCTCTGCTACGATTTTAGGTGAGTCACAAGCCTTCTGGACTTCACTAAGGAGGGCATTGTTATAAATGATTTCTAAGGTCCCTTCCAGATCTTAATCCTATAATTATGTAATACTTTTAATTGTATATGACCATAGGTATAATAGTCCTGAAACAGGAGAACACATAAAGTCTTTAACTTCAGTGTTTGTGTGACCCATATGGGAATATACCATATGTGCAATATGTAATTAATATGACGATTGTAGGGTGTTGTTGGTCTTCACAGGATGGAGGGGGTCCCTAGGAAATCCATTACAAATGGGGAATGGCCCCAGCCAATCACAAAACTGGGAGAGTTTTCCTAATCCCATTCCAGAGATGACAAACCCAAGATTAGAAGAACCCAGTTCTCAACCAGTCAAGAGTGACATAGATTGACCTAATGCAACAGAGTTTGTGCAATTATGTAATTGAATATTATTCCACACACCCCCTGTGATGATTGGGGTTCATCAGCATATCATGTATCTTATGATTGGGGGGCAGGATCATATTAGTGGCATGTCATGGGATGCACAGACCTCTTAGATTGTAGCTCAGACTCTGAGAGCCTATGGAAAGCCAAGAGGGAGGGGAAAGTTTCTGAAGACTATAAATTATCTGATGTTCAAATGTTACCTCATGCTTCACGCTAGGTGAGGTACCCATATCCTACAGGATTTGTGAATAAAATCTACAATTTTCTCTCACTCTAGCAGGTTTTTCTTTCTTTAATTTATAACAATTAATAGCATAAAATTTTACCATCTGTAAAATATTAAAGTTGAACTAAATGAACTCCAGGTCCCACTCTTTAATCTATGGTCTCACATGAAGATGTAGCAAGAAAACTTAGCAGGAAGCTTCCAGAAAGTACAAAGATGAGTAATACAACAGACTCTGCCCATAATTTGGTCCTAAAGTTACTACTGATAATTGTGTAACGCTTTAATGGAAAGGGATTGATGGAAGTTTGTTTTGCCCCAAATAGCAGGAGGGATTGGAAGACAAAATTGGGAGCTACATGCAGCTGGAGCCCCAAGAAGTTTGAAGCTCTTCAAAGAAAAGAGCAACAGGGGCAGCTAGGTGGTGCAGTGGCTAGAGCACCAGTCCTGGAGTCAGGAGTAACTGAGTTCAAATCCGGCCTCAGACACTTAATAATTATCTAGCTGTGTGGCCTTGGGTAAGCCACTCAACCCATTGCTTTGCAAAAGAATAAAAATAAAAATAAAAATAAAGAAGAGAGGAACTGGGTATTGGGGATGGACTTAAATGTTTGAAATGCATTTGATGAAAGCAAAAGTTTGCCTATGGCAAAGGGGAAAAATTGAAGGAAACAGAAAAGTGAATCTAGTTTATTTAAGAAATTATTCTTTTTAGATTAAATTTACCTTTAACTGTTTATTTGCTTCACTGTTTTCTTTCCTTTAGATGATAGACTCCCATGTTTTCAGTGAAAATGTAGATTGAGAGGGAGACAATGATAATGGCTGTTTTGTGACTATGAATTTTCTTTAATGATGATTATTATGATGAGTTATATTTTAAAAATTAACAGTTATATAATACCTTTGGGAAGATTGAGAAGTTTGAGTTCATAATAAAAAAAAAGGAAAAGAAAATTAGGACCAGTATAGTGAAAAGAATGCTGGACATGGAGTCAGAAAAACTCATCTTCCTGAGTTCAAATCTTGTACCAGACATTTACTAGCTGTATAACCCCAGGCAACTGTTTGCCTCAGTTCTTCATTAATAAAATGAGCTGTAGAAGGAAATGGGATACCACCTTTGCCAAGAAAACTCCAAATGGGGCTACATAGAGTTGGGAACAACTAAAAAACAACAGAACAAACAAAAAAAAATCTCAGCTGATAAAACATTGCCTGCTTCAGACCACAAGACCATATTTGGAAAAATGTGAACAGTACTGATGCCTCTATAAATAACTCTATTTCATAGTCTTCTGATGATAGTACAGTTCAAGGGATATTGATGTCAATAATGATTTCTTTTTCTATTAAAAACAATGATATATGAAGTTCTACAGTGGCTATAAAGCAAATTGGCTTTAAGATTTCTCTTGCAAATAATATGAGATATGTTTTTCACCCTATAAAAAAATTCTTAATATTATTAAAGAGTTTAGATAGTAATGAAATTGACCAGAGGTTTTCTTTTCTTTTCCTCAGTAATTGAAGATTAATCCTTTAGGATCCACCTTAACTTCTATTTCCTTTGAAAAGACTCATAGGATTTAGATGTGGATAAGACCTTCGAAAGTCACCTAACCAACCCTCTCTCTAATATTACACTAGAAGAAAATGAGGTTTAGAGAGGTCAAGGGATTTGTCCAAAGATGTACAAATAGTAAATCAAAGATCTGGGGTTTAAAAATATATAAATTTTTAAACTCCAAATCCATCACTTTCTCCACTGAAGCATATTCCCTCCTAAAGAGTTTTGGATTAACGAGATTTTATTGAATGATGGATAGCCAAGGAAAAAGTCTGGTCACTGACCTTCAACTTGCCCAGGCGCAAACCAAAGTTGTCCCTTTCTCTCATACATTATTTTCAATTCTAAACATTAGCTTTACCCCTTCTCTTGGAAAATTTCCATGGTTATTCCAGTTTACCTTGCTCTCTGCTTAAATGCTCATAATATTTATAGATGCTACCACAGAATTCGGTACTTAATGATATATTATTTGGGCTTCTGTATTAGCCAAAAGACTATATGTCTCATCTTCCAAAGCTGATTATAAGCTTCTTGAAAGTAAAATTCATGTAATATACTTCTTTATATTGTCTATAGCATCTGACTCATAGAAGATACTAGAATGCTTGCCAATTCAATAATGGGGATAAATCTTACCTTGTTATTTTTTTTTAATCAATGATTCTACTTTATCACTTTTCCTTTAGTGTCAGTATATCTATATACCTATATATCTATATATCTATATATCTATATATATCTATATACACACACACACACACACACACACACACACACACATATTAGATAGAGTTCTAGATTTGGATCAAAAAGACCAGGAATAACCACCAGTCTCTCTGATAGTTGCTAATTATGTAACCTTCAAAAAGTTATGCAATATGTCTGTTTCAGTTACCTCTTCTGTAATATTGAGATATCGATATATCCAATTATCTACTTCATAAGACTGCTGTCAAGAAAATAATTAATAATGTGTAAGAAGTGTTTTGGAAACCTTAAAGCATTTTAGAATGCCATATACAATTGTTTTCCATAAAGAGTACTCTTATAACCTGTATGTCACAATCATAAGGCCAAGGACAACCTAGCATAGGATGAAAACAGTGAACAGTAATCTAATTTTCCGAACAAGGACAGAAGTCATGATGAGAACTGCTGGCATGATCAAGAGAGTAATCCTATGAAACTGTTATTCCTCCTATTAAAGCTACTGGCTTGAAATTGTAGGCTTTATAAATATAAATGAGACTAAATGAATCTATGTGTCTTTGTGTGTGTGTGTGTGTGTGTGTGTGTGAGAGAGAGAGAGAGAGAGAGGAGAGAGAGGCATCATGCATGGTATATTAGACCAAAGACTAACCTAGGTATCAGAAAAATCTGTGTTCTCATGAATTTCTCACAAATACTCTGTATGACTCAATAAAAATTTCTTTACCTGTTAGTACTCTCAAGGCAACTAAGATTATAAAGTGTGCAGAAAATCTTCATCTATGTTGACAGAGGGAGATTCTTCCTGTATAAACTCTTTATACCAATAAAATTATAGTTATTGTCCCTATCTCCATGAATAAATATTAAAGAGGGAAAGATTCCCAAACTGAATTGAACAAAAAAGACAAATGAACTATTTTCAATCTTTATGCTGCTGCTAATTGATTGCCCTTGGATTTATCCGTTCCTATTGTCTGATCTATGTGATCATGATATTAACATTGACAGTCAAAGCACAGCTTCCTTTTTGATTTTTGGATTCCCCTGAGTCAGATCACATAGACCTCTTTATCTATTCAGAGCTCAAATATCTAAACTTTTCTAAGCTAAAAGCTCCCTGAATGACATCACCTGATGACTTAGATAACATTTTTTTTTTAGTATTTTATTTTTCCTTATTGCAAGTAAAAACAGTTTTTAAAAATTTGAGTTCCAAATTCTCTCCCTTCTTCTCTCCCCAACCCCACATTGGAAAGGCTAGCAATTCAATTCATTCAATTCATTATACATTTGTAGTTATGCAAAACATATTTCCATATTAATCATGTTTTGAAAGAAAACAGATCAAAAACAAAAAAAGTCAAGAAAAATAAAGTTTAAAAAACTACTTCAATCTGTATTAAGATACCATCAACTTTGTCTAAGAATGGCTAGTATATTTAATGGCAAGACCTTCAGAGTTGTCTTATATCATTATAATACTGAAATTAGCTAAATCATTCACAGTTGGATATTTTTACAATGTGGCTGTTATTTTCTTCACAGTACATTTCACTTTTTTCATCAGCTCATGTAAAACTTTCTATGTCGTTTTTGAGAGCATCCTGCTCATCATTTCTTGTAGCACAATTGTATTCCACCACAATGATATAACAAAATATGGTCAGTCATTCTAAATTGATGGGTATACTCATTTCCAACTCCCTATCACCAGAACAGAGTTGCCATAAATATTTCCATACATATAGATCCTTTTCCTTTTTTGTTTGTTCTCTCTTCTTGAGTACATATCTAGTAATGTTACTGCTTTAACAAAAATATACATAGTTTCATAGTCCTTTGGGTATAGTTTCAAATTGCTCTAAAGAAAGGTTGAAGCAGTTCACAACTCCATCAACAATGGAGTTTTCTCCCCTTACCCTCTCAAATGTTTGTCTTTCTCCTTTTCTGTCCTATTAACCAATTTTATAGATATGAGGTAGTACCTAATAATTGTTTCAATCTGCATTCCTCTAATCAATAGCTATTTAGAGAATCTTCTCATATAACTTTAGATAGTTTTGAGTGCATCAAATAAAAAGTGTTCATATCTCTTGATAATTTATCAGTTGGTGAATGGCTCCTATTTTTATAATTTTGATCATTTCTCTACACATTAGAGAAATGAGGCCTGTATTAGAGAAACTTATTTCAAAATTCTTCTCACAGTTCTAATTGCTAATTGTATTTCCTCCATCCTATTCCCCTCCATCCTGTATATTCTATTCTTTCTCCTTTCACTTTGTTCCTCCTCAAAAGTGTTTTGCTTCTGATTTCTGCCTCCCCCAGTGTGTCCTCCCTTCTATCAAGTCCCCTTTTTCTTATCTCCTTCCCCTCCTAATTTACTATAGGGTATGATAGATTCCTATATAATGTATCATTTTATTTCCTCATTTCTGGTTTGGATTCAGAAAATAAGATTTATATTCAGAAAAATCCAAGCAAACAAAAATCTTATTTGTTGTTTTCAGAAATCTTTCTAAGTTTTATGCTATAACCATTACTGATTTTGATTCTTCTATATTGTGCTATAAATCTTCTCTAGGCCACATCAGACATTGCTTAGGATTTATATGTAACTTTTAATCTGCTTTACTCTTTTATAAGTTCCACGTGTCTGTGATCAATATTCTCCTATAAATGCATTTTTTTCTGATTTTGGTCAACAGGCAATAAGGAAAATGACCTCACTTTAATGTCAAATTTTCTTTCCTAAATCCTATTGCCTTGATTCTTCCTGGGAATCTTTATTAAATAAAACCAAATTTGTAAGCCAAAAGTACAAGTGTTCCACTTTCATAATACAATCCATACTAGTACTTAACTGGCATACTAAAAAAGTGACCAGTCAAAAAAATAAAGTCCAAAGAACAATAATCAAGGGCTTAGTATCAGAAAATTCTTATTTAGTAACTTTAAATGTCCACATTTTATTTATTTTACAATACACAGGGAAAATAATGTGTGATTTAATAGTAAAAAGGTTGTGCCTTTCTAAAACACTTTCAGGGAAAAGATATTAAATATCTCATAAAAATTTTAAAGAACTTGCATTTGGGGGGAAAATTCATTTTTGAAACTTTGATTTTTTTTGAGGAGTTCCCACCCAAGGCTAAACAAACTTCTATCAACATTTTTTTAAATAATTTTTTTAAATGCTGTTACTATTATTGAGTTTTAATCAATATCAAATAGTCTCGAAATAGGGTAGCTAGGTGGTACAGTGGATAGAGAACTGACCCTGGAGTCAGGAAGACTTCAGTTCAAATTTGACCTCAAGCACTTAATAATTATCTGTCTGTGAGACCTTGAACAAGTGACTTAACTCCACTGCCTTGCAAAAAAAAAACTGAAATAAAACCTTAAAAATTAGTATTTATAATAGTAGTTTGTAGGCAATAGGTTACAGGATTGATTTAAACTTTAAATGAGTGCCTTCACTGGGGAGATTTAAGTTAGAAGATAAGAAAGGAGTGGGAGTTGGAAAAAATAAGTTATGAAAGGTCAAAGAGTATTTTTTTTAATCTGGAGGCTATACTAATGAAATCATAGCTCTTTCACTTTTTAAGATATGTCATTATTATCTGTATCTTAAGTGAGTGTGTCATTGTGCATAAAAAATGCTTTACACAACTATGATTCTATTACCAATAAAACTTTGTTGTTAAAAAGGAATCCTGAGCAAAATACATACCTTAAGTGAAATGATCTCGCTACTTTTTTTTTTCTCTGATATCACTCAATTTCATGATGAAATGGACAATTTTCTGAAACCCAAAAAAATGGTTCTGGTAATGGCAGGGGAATATTCAGAGTACAAAATCATCAATAGAAAAATATAGCTTCATTCCTATCTAGGCTCATTCCTGACTCTCCAAACTTTATCATGTTTCAATGGAAAATTGCACCCTTTCCAGCTTCTTTTAATGTGTTGTCTTTCTCTTTTGAATGTTAGCTTAAGGGCAAAAACTACCTTTTTTCTACTTATATTTGTATTCCTAGTTTTTAGCTTAGTGTCTGGCACATACATAGTAAATGCTTAATAAAATGTTTTGTGGGCTCAACTTGAACATTAATTGTATTCTTGTTGGTATTATCAACTTTTCACCTTGGAAAGTGACCATTTTGATAAACAAGAGGAATCCCTAGAATTTTGTGTTGTTTTTTTTTTTTAAATCAAGTACTTTGTAAAGGTTTATAACCACAACCACCTCATGCCCTCCAGATATTCTGTAAGCAATCCATTGGACAAATAAAACAAAAATGAAATCTTAAGCTCCATTAACAGGCATTTTGCCTAGAATGAAAGAAGTGAAAATTCTATTTGTACTATGCTTCAAATAGGGTCCATCTGGGGTAGAAAGGTCATAAAAAACATTAAATAAAAGGATCGCTTAAAGATTTTTGCTTTGTTTAATCTGGAAAAGAGACAATTTGAAGAAAGAACATCACTTCAGGTATTTGAGGTATTATCATATGGAAGAGGCATTAAACTAAATTTCCTTGATTGTAAAGGACAAAATTTAAAAAAAGTAGTCATTGCTGATAAGAGGCTTTTAGCTTGATGTAAGAAAAGTTTTAAAAACAATTAAGGTTATACCAAAGTAGAATGAACTGAACTAATTCCCCTATTAAAGGGTTACTTCAAGTAGAGCCTGAAGGACTATTGGGAGGGATATTGCTGAAAGGATATCTATTCAGATACAGAGTGAATTAAATGACATAGAAATTTATGATCTTTTCTTATTGAAAATTTACAGTCTTTAGGACCAAATATCTTTGATATCACTTCAATTACATTCAATTCAATAAGCATCCAGAGTGTATAAGGCAGCATGCTAGATTTCAAGGCACTACACTAGATACTGGATAAGGGTTTGCTAAATTTGGAATATATGTATACATATATATATATATATATATATATATATATATATATATGTCAGCAGATATAACATACCTTAAAAATTCAAGACACAGTCTTGGATTACAGAATTCTAAATTCTGTGTCTGCTGTTGCCTTTGACATTATTTGACTTTGAGAAAGTCATGCTGCCCCTCTGTCTATATCTTCATCTTCAAACTGGGGATGATCACAGCTATCCTCCTTTGCAGACATGTGGTAGAGAATAAATAACTAAGAAAGCATTGACATTTCTGTGTTCCATGAATGCCAAATAGTAATGATATTCCTTAGCTTCCTTTGCATGTTCCTTTTGAAGATAAGTGGGTTTACATTCAGAGCAGAAGGAACATTTGGTCAAAGGTGTTTGCTGCTGTCCACCAATTCTGAGTGACTTCCATGCCTTCCATTTGAAACTGAGAACCAGTTAAGAAGGGCATGAGCATCGTGTTTTAGCCAAAAAATATTTGCATTCTCTCTCTAGGAGAGGGAAAAAATGTCAAGGAGAAAAAAAATACTTTTTTAAACCTTATTTAAGAATTTTATGAGCTCTAAACTGAATTTTTTAAAGTATATGATTAAAAGAGGAAAAAATGAGCTTTACATATGTATCCTACATCCTTATTCTTTGAAGCTGGCAGAATGGGGAAAAAATGAAAGTGCAGGTCATCTGAGAACAGCCTATGTAGCAATATCTTAAAAGATTGTTCAGATGTAGGCATTCTTACCTTTGAGAGAATTACTCTCTTAGAGTAAATTGGGTATTTTAGGTAATCCTATTAAATTGTTTGCATTGCAAATAGTTGTGTCAGCAATAATTATTCAATCAATTCAACTATTCAATAGGCTACAGAATTTAGTTATAACTCTTTGATAATGACCTGTCTTTCTTTTAAGATTTTTAAAATGTATTTCTCTTTAAAGTTTGTATATACAAGCTTTGACAGTGATATTGGTTCATTTTTCTGAAATTATTTTTGAACTCTCTTGCTCATCTTCCAGCATCAAATACATACATTATTAATCAGTAATTCAGATTCCTTCTTCATAAATTCCACATTCATCTATGGAATAGTATTTATAGTATAGAACTTTGAATCAAATCCTGTCACTTATACTCACTAACTGTGTGACCTCAAAATAGTCATTTAATCTCTCTGGGTCAAAGTCTCTTCATTTGTTAAGTTAGACTAATAATACCTGTAACATATAATGCATAATGTTGTTTTAAGGCTCAATGAGTTAATGAAGATGAAGTGTTTGCAAACTTTAGACTTTAGTTATGATGTTGTTATTATTATCATTAATGTTGTAGAATAGTATCAGCTCAGGACAGGAATTGTTTTATTTTGGTTTTCACATCCCTAGTGCTTAGCACAGTGTCTTGCATATAGTTTATGCTTAAATTATTAACTTCATTAAATTTGTTAAATTATATTAGCTCATGCTGTCATTATTTAAAATATGGATCATTTCAAATCTCCTTTCTTCCTTCCTCTCTACTATCTATTTTCTTTGCTATTTTTGAAAGCTGATCTTCTATAAGTATCTCACAACTGACCAACTTGAATATTCATTCATCTCCTAAGTATTTGCTAGAACTCAGGGACTGTTTTCCTATTTTCTGTCAGCAAGGATAAGAGAGAAGAGAAACAATGCCCAAGAAAACACTCCTGAACACCTGCCAACCATTTCTGGTCAAACTAAGTCATTTGCTCTTATTCATGGATCTCTTCAGTTCCAATCTCCAAGGCTACCATATTGTAATGGTCATTAGAAACCACCTGAAAGGCATAAATTTGGAATGAGGGGAGTGGCTATACCCCTTTAAGTGAGCAAAGAACTATCTCCCTCTGTATAATCCATGTAAATTCAAGAAGGTTTTATAGTGCTTGGCAAAATTACCTCTTCAATACCATGACCCATAGGGGAACCTTTATATATTGTAAAGCTAGGCAGGAAGAAGTGTGTTATTCTATCACTCTCATTCCTATTCAATTTGTGTCAGTTTGCCATCACCCCATCAACTATTAGGAGCAATGAAAGATTCAATGACAAGATGGAAATTACTAACTGCTATTATCAAGGAAAGTAATGAGCTAAGACATGTCTTGGTGGATTGATGATACAAATTATTATTGACTATGGGAGACATTGCCAAAATAAGACATTACCAGTGATTTTAAGAAGGAAAAATACCTCTATGAGGAACCTCATAGGCAGCATAGAGAAAAACCATGGACAACCATGTAGGCTTTTTAATATTATAATGGTAGACCATTGTGTATTAGAAAGAAAGAGAGCAAGAAAACCAAGTAAGAGTTTTTCTTAAGAGAGGGACATGGTTATAGGTCTGTTGTAATCCCAGATGATTATTCTCCTGTAAAGTCATTGTGTTAAGTGCTCCTATAGAAGCTTGTGCTGCAGCTTGTCTGAGGTCTTGAACAAAAAAAACCCAAAAAGGTTTGGAGAATGATATTTGTGTATCATAGTGCCTTTTGAGCCTCTCCCCAGTTGTGTGAGTTTCACTATATCAGAGATCTGAAAGAGATCCTTGAAGTTACAAACCACCAAACCTTGGCACTGATAACCTCATAGCAGTCACCAAATCCCATCTAAAGCCTTTCTACCATCATAAAATTTGGTAGACTTTGCACTCTCCTGTTGTAGTCTTTGAAATTTCATCATAACACATCATTTAAGACTTTAGTCAAGTAAATGACTTAACCATAAATAAATATGTATCCATAAACAAGTACATAGAATATTCCCTAGTGCTTGTGTTCACTTAGCACAGTGATTAATATTTAACATATTGTTCTGAATTTGTGTGACTGAGTTGTTAAATGTAGTGGGTTCAATCTCCAAACAGAGGATTAATACCTGAAGGCAGGAGTACTTACAGGAACAAGAGAACTTTGAGATTTTTAAGGTCAATATGTACCCAAATTATAACCCATCTCCAAGGTTCAGGAAAGTCAAGGCTTCACTTCAAGCTTTTAAGATGTCCAGGGACAGGAACTAATTTTTTGTCTTACTATTCACCATTGCCATTCCTAGATGGCTCTACTTATTATGAAGTAGCTCCTCATATTGAGATTCTTTAGAATTAGCTGTAAATTCCTCTCATTGCTTCTAATTCTGTCATCTGGACCTAGAAAAATAAGTTCAATCTTTCTTCTTGTCTTTTTATCTAATTTCCCCCTACCCTGAATCTACTGTATTCTTAATCATTTATAAGTCTATGAAGTAAAATTCAATAATTAAAATTTATTACTTAATACCTTTTTTGCTACTCTTCTATTTTCTCTTTGTGCTGTTATTGTTGATAATATGCATAGCAATAATACCAATTTTCAGGTTTTTTAGAATGTAGATTTTGTTTTTCTTCCAGAGATTACTTCTCATCATTTTTATGCGATCAAGATTGTAATATGTCTCTACTCAAGCTATAAATGAAAATAGGATTGATAATGATCTGAAAAGGGATAATCAACACAAAACTGAACAAATCAAAACTAAAGTTGGTCTTTGGTGATTGGGACATGTCTACATGTGCTTTTTTCATTTGTGCTCTATAGAAGGCATCAACATTTCCAAGCCATCAAGCTATTTGTTTGGCTAATCACCTACTAAAAATTCCAATGGGGGAAAAACTTTCCCATATGAATTCTTTTGCAGGCAAAATTTTACAAAGTTCTCTCCTAGTTTACGTAATCTCTTAATTTCCATGGATCTCCATTTCTTTTCTATAAAATGAGATTGGTTAAATTAGATGACTTTCAAGGTTCCTTCAATTTGTGATCTTATATCCTAAATTATTGCATTATTATTTATATATTATTATTTTCTTACTAGATTATAAACCTATTGAGGGTTAAGTCCAGATTATTTTATCTTCATATCTCCAATGCCATAGTATACAAAATATGATGGTGACTTAAAAAAATGAATTGAATTTAGTATATCCTTCGGCAAATTACATTTTATTTTGAACATGCTCACTAGAATATTTATCAAACTACAATCCTACTGCTTTGTCTGTCCTGATTGCTTTTCAAACAAGAATCATTTCTGTTACTGCATAAATATCCTAAATAATTTCCCACAAATTAATTACTCTCTTTGATTCATGATCAAACATTCCTCCCACAAACTCCAGATTCTGCCAACCCTACACTACTGATAAAAACTGTTCTTTTAAAGGACTTTTGTGACTTGAGAATTCTCCTCGAGGATGATAACTGTGAAAAAATGTCCACAATAATGGTAATTTTCTTTCAAAAAACTTGATTGATTGCTGATTCATTTCTTCTTTTGCTTTACAATTCATCAGAGATTCTGTGATAATATAGTTTATAGGTAACTGGAAATAGTGTGTCTAATCTAGGTGAAATGTAGATTAGAAATCAAACAGCTTTATTTTGTACTTTTTTGAATGTTCTAGGCTGGTAAGGTGTTTCCTCACTTATATAACCTTGGTTTTCTTTATTTTTTCAGAGACTAATGTCTCCTTTCATAGCATTCTTTTTTTTTTTAGTTTTTGCAAGGCAAATGGGGTTAAGTGGCTTGCCCAAGGCCACACAGCTAAGTAATTATTAAGTGTCTGAGACCAGATTTGAACCCAGGTACTCCTGACTCCAAGGCTGGTGCTCTATCCACTGCGCCACCTAGCTGCCCCTTTCATAGCATTCTTAGCTCCATGCAGAACTAATACTATTCATGTTGGTTATTGGGACTGGATAATGGAAAATTCTACAAGAGTTCATATGGTTAACTTTGCTAGAATATCAATTATTGGTTTTCTGGTTTAAGTATTCTATTATTATTATTAGTTCACTCAAAGTTAATTTAGGCACTGAACTTTATTTCACCTGTCTTCCAATCTTGACTCTGTTTAATACTCCAAGTATCACTATCAGTTTCCTTATCTATTAAATGAAAGCATTGGAATTTATGATTTTATGACCTCTAAAGTTCCTTCCAACTCTAGATTTTTGTCATCCTATGATCTCTCAGGTTCCCTGAGTATAAATTCTATTAACTTATTCATATTAAAGGAATTCAGACCAATATAGACAAGAATGAAGGTTTGCCACTTAATTCTTCTGGAGTCATTGTTTACTATAATTATTTTCTGGGTCAAAAATCCCCAGAAAATCTATAAGGGTAGCATCACAAATTCTTAGGCAGTTTATTAAGATAATTTGCTGAAGGTTGGGATGGTCATCAAGAGTTGCTTATGGCAGCCTTTTCCCTAGGACATCTGGAGTGAGAGAGTAGGAGCATCAGGGCAAACCGAGGCAGCAGTGACCATGGGATTGCAATCCTACTGCAGTTCCACATGCAGGACCTAGATGAGGATAAAGAGATTGACCTGGAAGTCATCAGCAAGGATGCCTCCCTAATGAACATGAACTCTTTTTAGTTCTTTGATGCCAGCATCCCCTTTATCCATGATAAACAAATGCATGTTTGAAGATGGACTTGACAGACTTTTTCATTACAGTTGATGATCCTGAAAGCCACATAACAACAATTGAAACTTTTATCACTTACAGAGTTACAACTAAGACATCTCAGGAGTAAATTTGACTTTAGTGAATTTGAAGTTCAAAGATGTTATCAAGTTTCCCTTTGATTAAAGGGAAAACTTGAAGAAACACATCCCACCCTCATTATTCCTCATTTGTCAGAAAAATTCAAATGAAAGGCATGGTGAAATAGTTTAATGATGACTTCATTGAGACTGAAAGAAAGTCACTGAATAAATTCTTCAATAGAATTGCTGATCACCTAACTTTAACTTTTAATGAAGACTTCAAAGTTTTTCTTAGTTACTGAAACTTTTTCATGCAAGAAATAAGATCCTGGGATGCTTAGTAGGATGAGGCAGAGGGTCAGAGCTGTGGAGTCCTCAGAGAGAGGAGTTAACAATGGCCCAGATGAGTCCAATGACATGAATGATTATTTGGGAACATTTAACCAGGAGATATAAACTTAATAGACAAAATATCTCATGTAATTTATAAGGAAGAAGAAAAAAAAGTATTTTGAGGAAATGAAGGAATATAGATCAATCTGCTCCTGTGGTCAGCATCTGAAGAGGATGATCTGGTTGACTCCCGGAAAGCTGTGGTCAGTTGCACTGACAAGTGTTGCAAGGCTGCTGAAAGACCAATATTTATCTTTCCAAGACATTGCTTAAAGTTGTACATAAATATGTTTTTACAGTGTAATATTAATAGCAAGTTTGCCTGAGTTTGCCTTTTATTTTAGTACTAAAAATAATACAGAAACAAAAAATAATTATGGAAGAATAATGTCTCTCTACTAGGAATTCTTATCAAGAGTCTGTGACTATTACTTTATTTCTGTTAAATTTTGACATCTAGCTTTCAATGCAATTGATTTCCTTTATAACATCATATATTTTGTGCATTTAGAAACTGTTATTCAATTAAAGGAATTAATGAAAAAATGCCTTGGAAGAGAGCTTAGCCATAACAGATCTAAAATTATAGTATAAAACAGGATTGTCCAAAATGCAGCCTGCCAGTCACGTGTGGTCCACATTGCAGTTCTATGCAGCCCACCTATGGGTTTACTAAATGCTTTGATAAAGGAAGGTGAGATATCGCAGAGCTCTCACTATATTGTCTATTGTTTCAATACAACATTTAAAAGTAAGGTTGGACAGCCTGTTATTAAGTATCAATCAAAACTGTTTGGTATTGGTTAAGAAATAGAGTGGTAGATCAGTGCAATAGAGTACAAAAGAAACAGTAGCAAATGATTTGAAATCTACTGTTTGATAAAGCAAAAGACTCAAGCGTCTGGATAAGAACTCACTGACAAAAACTGCCAAGAAAAATGAAAGATAGTATGGCAGAAACTAGAATAAACTAACATCTTGCACCCTATATCAAGATAAGGTCAAAATGAGTACAGGATTTATACATAAAAGGTGATATCATAAGCCAATTAGGAGAACAAGGAATAGTTTATCTGTCAAATCTATGGAAAGAGGAGAAGTTTATGATCAAACAAGAGATAGCGAACATTATGAAATGCAAAATGAATAATTTTGTTTAAATTAAATTTAAAAGGTTTTGCACAAATAAAACCAATGCAACCAAGATTAAAAGAAATGCAGAAAGTTGGAAAATAATTTTTATAGTTAGCATTTCTGCTTAAGGACTCTTTCTAAAATACATAGAGAACTTAGTCAAATTTATATTAATACAAGCCATTTCCCATTTGATAAATGGTCAAAGTTATATAAAAATGCTCTAAATTATTATTGATTAGAGAAATGCAAATTAAATCCACTCTGAGGTACCACCTCTCATCTATTAGATTGGTCAATAAGACAAAAAAGAAAAATTATCAGTGTTATAGGGGATGTAGGAAAACTTAGACACTATTGGACTATTGGAGGAGTTGTAAATTGATCTGATCATTCTGGAGAACGATTTGGAACTACATCCAAAGAACAATAAAATTGTGCATACCCTTTGATCCAGCAATACTACTACTAGGTGTAGATTCCAAAGAGATCATGAAAAAGGAGAAAAGACCCTCATGTACAAGTATATTCATTGCAGCTCTTTTTGTGGTGGCAAAGGATTGGAAATTGAGGAAGTACCTATTAATAGGGGAATGACTGAACAACTTGTGGTATATAAATGTGATGGTATACTATTGTTCTGTAAGAAATCATGAAGGACGTAATTTCAGAAAAGCCTGGAAAGACTTTTATGACCTGGATTTATACTGAGTGAAGTGAACATAACCAGAAGACCATTGTACACATTAACAGCAACATTATATAATGATTAACTATGATAGACTTAGGTCTTCTCATCAATACAATGATCAAAGACAATTCTAAGGGACATGTGATGGAAAATACCATCCATATCCAGAGTAAAAAAAATATGGATTCAGAATGCAGACCAAAATATACTAATTTCAAATTTTAAAATTTGTTTTATGCTTTACTTTTTTTCCCTTTTCATGGGTTCTTTTTCCTTTTTGTTCTAATTCTTCTTCACAAAATTACTAATATGGAGATATGTTTAACATAGTTATGCATATATAACCCATGTCAGATTACTCACTGACAAGGAGGAAGAGGGAGGGTAGGGAAGGAAAAAGATGTGGAATTCAAAATCTAACCAAAAATGAATGTTGGGGTGACTAGGTGGCCCAGTGGATAGAGCACCAGCCCTGGAGTCAGGAATACCTGAGTTCAAATGCCGCCTGAGACACTTAATAATTACCTAGCCGTGTTGCCTTGGGCAAACCACTTAACCCCATTTACCTTGCAAAAAAATCTAAAAAAAAATGAATGTTGAAAAAAACCTTTACATTTAGTTGAATAATTAAAAAAAAATTTAGTTCAACAATAAAAAGATAGGATAAGGCACTGGCCCTGGAGTCAGGAGTACCTGGGTTAATATCCAGTCTCAGCTTAATAATTACCTAGCTGTGTGGCCTTGGGCAAGCCACTTAACCCCATTTGCCTTGCAAAAAAATAAAAATAAAAAGATAGTTTCTGGGCAGCTAGGTAGTGAAGTGAATAGAGCACCAGCCCTGGAGTCAGGAGTACCTGAGTTCAAATCTGCCCTCAGACACTTAATAATTACCTAGCTGTGTGGCCTTGGGAAAGCCACTTAACTCCATTTGTCTTGCAAAGAAACCTAAAAAAAAAAAAGATAGTTTGCCACCTGATCTTCAAAGACAAGTACAAGTATATGCTATTTAACTTAATCAAGAAGAATCAACAGTCAAATTATTAATAATTTGGAAAATAAAGGTTCCATTATGGTTATTATTACTTTTTTGAAGTCTCAAGTTCTTTATTTTCATAAACTTTCAGTGACGTACTACCTCTCAGTAAAAAAAAATGAAGTTACACACCATAAAAGTTCATCCTTAATCATATACAATTTTATTAAGAAAATTATGTTACAATTCTATGAGTTTGACCTTTTACCCCCTCTTTCTATATATGTATTTTGATTGTCATGTTTTATTTAGTTAACTGACATTTTGACCAGCAAGTTCAATGCTTTCTGTCATTCATGAAAGTTTATGTAATTTACCCTTAACTCTCAAGTTTATTGAACCTTGGACAGCTGACTCATGCATAATCATTATAAGAGAAAATCAGTAAAAGAAAGAAAACCAAAAGTTAGAGTTATTTAGCAAGACTTCTTTCTCTATAATCTATCACATCAACTTCTCCCAAAACTTTTGAGCTTCCTTTTGATAGCTTCCTCCATTACCATATTAGAAGGTAACCTCCTAGAAGGTAGGGACTGTCTTTTTGTTTTCATTTGTGTTCCCAGAGCTTATCACAGCACCTGATATATAATAAGCAGTTAATAAATGCTTCTTGACTTTGGCAAAATAACAAATTTTCTGTACTAAACTCATGGATCCATCCATCCCAGTACTTCACTTGGAGTGCCACCAAGGATAACATTTTCCCCAGTGACTGTAAATTTTAAAAAGTTAGCTGTTCATCTTCCAAAAAATTTCCTAATTCCTCTTAGTTGTGAATCTGTCATCCGTGAAT
This sequence comes from Macrotis lagotis, assembly GCF_037893015.1. Taxonomy (NCBI): domain Eukaryota; kingdom Metazoa; phylum Chordata; class Mammalia; order Peramelemorphia; family Peramelidae; genus Macrotis; species Macrotis lagotis. Next base: position 465,393,910 of record NC_133658.1, read on the forward strand.
TAGTCTAGAGAGGCTCAATGTACACATTAGTCCTAATTTCTTAGACACATGACCCCAGTTCAGTTTCATTATCTAAAATTGTAATAATAATTTTCTTCCCTACAAAATATTCTGGTTTTTTAATTTTAACATGATCCCCTTTTACCCTTTGAGAATTCTAACAGTTTTCTCTCTTCTAGGGACTCTAAAATTTAGTGACATTGATTTTCTTTCTTTGCCCAAAATATTTCATCCCAAATCTATGCTTTTGCATAAACTATCTCCAGTGCCTGGAATGCCTTCCTTCCTCATATCTATCTTCTACCTTCCTTAGCTTTCTGATAGTCTTGGCTAAAACTCCACCTTCTCCAAGAAACTTTTCTATGTACTGCCTTGCTGTTCATTTCTTCCTTCTGAGATTCTCTCCATTTTATCCTGCACTATATATATATATATATATATATATATATATATATATATATATATATATGTATATATATATATATACATATATATATATATATACATATTATATATATATTTGTTTACTGTTGTCTCCTCCATTCGATTGAAAGATTTGAAAGGAAGGTAAATTTTATTTTAAAATTCATATCTACATCATTGCACACAGTCCCTAACATATCATAGAGACTTAATAAATACTAGTTGACATGACTAGTTGACTTGTGTGACTCTTATGAGATAAGAAATTTTTAAAAAACACTCTGTAATCCATGAAGTACTAAGGAAGTACAAGATACTATTATGTAGAAAATATAGAAATCATTTATATTTTGCACTTTAAGTATCAAGGCCTCCAAGATTATTTTTTCTTTTCTTATAAATTATTATGAACTTAATATCACCAATGAATATGAAAATTGACAAATACATATAATGACATAAAGGGGACTGGATATTAAATTGTGGATTAGCCATTATACAGTCTGTATTTTTTTAATTAAACATTGCCCTTCTTATTTATTTTTGAAAGTTTCATAGCAATCTTTATTTGTTAAAAATATTATCAGTCTCCCTTCAAATTACTCCTATAATCCTAAAATGTTTCATAAATAAAAAGGTTTCCAAATTCAAGTAATTTCCCATTGGTAGAAGCCCAAAGTTATGGAATGTCATTTTAGGGGGAAAAATTCATTATAAATGATCTTGAGGCATGATCTTGGAAGCCATTCCTCACTCTTAAGGCAATAATATGTTTGCACTCAAATCACAATATAACCTTCTGTTCGATTCATCAAACATTTTTTAGATTTGTATCCAACTCTTTGCTTAGACTGTGCTCCATGATGGAAATAAATTATCTCATTTCTTGGAAACTCTAGCTCTTTCCAAAATTCATTTGGAGTTTTTAATTTACTTCAAATAGGTATCTCAATACCATTTGACTCCCACACTTTACTTCATAGACTCTCAAGCACTAAGCTAACTTCTTTTTTACTGGTTAGTTCTTCAGTCCTACTACCTAATAGATGCCTTGCATCTATTTCTTTTACACACACACACACACACACACACACACACACAGAAACACAAACACAAACACAAACACACAAGATAAGAACCTCTGCCATGGAATGAATGTCTCATAAAGATTGCTCTGCATGAGGCTTTCAGTGATTGGAGAATTCAGAGTGGAAAAATGTCTAGAGCACCCACATTAATGAATTAAAGCCAAATTTTAGGAGCACAAAATAATCATGACAACTGTTAATGAAATGTTTCAAAAACAAATGCATTCAAATCAGAGGGAAAGCAGTTCTTAAAGATGCATATAGAATCCACTCATATACTGACTTTTTAGTTTGTAACTCATTACAAACTTATAGTCAAATTTACAATGAATAAGCATCAATTTGCTCAAGATGAGAAAAGCAGTATTAACAGCTTAACACTGGTATTTAAAAGGTTATGATGATTGAAATATAATAATAGGAGCTAATGTGATAATTATTGGGTTGTACTTTGTACTATAATTGTCCTATGGCTTAAAAATGAGACTGGCCTATCTGTGGCTGATTTCATATATTTGTACAAGAGGTTAGTGGCATAAATTCTGTACAAGCAAAGAATTGAAAAGATTTGTGTGTGTGTGTGTGTGTGTGTGTGTGTGAGAGAGAGAGAGAGAGAGAGAGAGAGAGAGAGAGAGAGAGAAAGTGACATAGACCCTTTTGACAATCTGGTAAAGCTCATCTCTTCACATAATAAATTTTATAAACATAAAGTAAAGCACATAAAATGACAAAGGAAATCAATTATATGGAACAATTTTTTTAAAACAAATTTTCAAACCCTAACTTAAAAATCTCAGGATTTAAAGCCCTCTTTATTTTCCTGAGGTTTTCCAAATTCTGCTTTTATTTTATTAATTACAATTTATCTATGAGTCAAAATTTATCACTTCCATGATGGAGTATTATTTGATTAGTAAATCTTTGATAATTTCAACTTGGCTACAAAACAAATGATTGTGCCTATTTGAAAAAGAGGTCAGTAAAGTTTAAGGGGAAAATTTTGTGTTAAACTTTGGGTCTCTAAAGAAGTCAAGTTGAATGGAAAGACAGACTAAAAATTTACTGGAAACTAAATATTCAAATTATAAAGAATGAATGGACCAAACAACAAATCATCGAAATAATAATTTCATCCAAAACAATATCAATAAGAAGACTACATACCAAAACTTTTGGAATATGACCTAAGCAGTTATTAGGGAAATTTTTATATCTCTAAATGCTTACATGAATAAAATAGATAAAGAGGAGATTAATGAATTGGGAAACTAAAAAAAAAACTATAAAAAGGACAAATTAAAAATGCCCAATTAAATATCAAATTAGAAATTCTGGAAATCAAAGGAGAAATTAATAAAATTGAAAGTTGGAAAACTATTGAACTAATAAACAAAACAGTTTGGTTTTATGAAAAAAATTAAAAAGATAAATCTTTGCTTAATTTGATTTAAAAAATCAAACCAAATTATCAGTAACAAAAATTTTTTAAAAAAGGTAAATTCACCACAAATGAGAAAAAAAATTAATGTATTAATTCAGAGCTATTTTGGCCAGCTATAAGTCAATTTGATCATCTATGTGAAATGCATGACTATTTACAAATATATCAATTTCCCAGATTAATAGAAGAGTAAATTAAATACTTGAATTACCCCATTTCAGAAAAAAGAAATTGAAGAAGCCTAAGAAAATATTTCCAGGGTCAGATGGATTCACAAGTGAATTTTACCAAACATTTAAAAAGTAATTAATTCTAATTCTACGTAAACTATTTGGAAAAATAGGTGAAGAAGGAGTTCTGCCAAATTCTTTCTATGATACCAGTATGGAGCTGATACCCAAACCAGGAAGAGTCAAAACAGAGAACAAAATTATAGACCAATTTCCCTAATAAATTTTGATGCAAAATTTTTAAATAAAATATTAGCAAAGTGATTACAGTAAGTTATCACTTGTATAACACACTATGATCAAGTAGGATTTGTACCTGAAATGCAGGGATGGTTCAATATTAGGAAAAACAACATAATTGAACATATCAATAGCAAAACTAACAGCTTTCATATGATTATTTCAATAGTGTGAAAAAAATTATTGATGAAACATAGCACCTATTCCTATTAAAAAACACTAGAAAGCAAAGGAATAAATGGAGTTTTCTTTAACATAAGCCATCAACAAGCATTATATGCAATGAAAATAAACTAGAAGCATTCCTATTGTGATCAGAGGTGAAATATACCCATTATCACTACTATTATTCAATATTGTATTAGAAATGTTAATTCTACCAGTGAGAAAAAGAAATTGAAGGAATAAGATTAGACAATGAAGAAACAAAACTCCCACTCTTTGCAGATGATAGGATGGCATTCTTAAAGAATCTTAGAAATTCAACTAAAAAACTTCTTGAAACTATTAGTGTCTTTAGCAAAGTTTCAGGATATAAAGTAAACTCACATGAATCATCAGCACTTTCATATATATATATATATATATATATATATATATATATATATATACATATATATATAGCCAACAAAGCCCATCAGCAAAAGAGAAATTCCATTTTTTTGTCTTCTGTTCTCAAAGAAGGCCACAACATCAGGGAACTGATGTCATGACAAGTACATAAACTGTATTTGAGTGAGGGGATGCTGTGCTAAGTCACCAACCTCACTTTCTCTTCCAGAGTCCTCTGGATCCAGTGACCAGATATGAATCAGAATGACTGGAGAAGACCCTGGATGCTAGGCAATCAGAGTTAAATAATTTGACTAAAATCACATAGCTAATAGATGTCAAGTTTCTGAGGTCAGATTCAAATTCTTGTCCTGACTCCAAAGCCAGTACTCTATTCCTCTATCCCATTTAGTTGCCCTCCCTAATTGGTAAATGGTCTAGGAATATGCATAGGCAGTTCTCAAGTAATGACCCTCTCCCCAAAAAGTAAATAAATTTACACTGGATAAGCATCAATCTGCTCAAGATGGGAAAGCAGTATTAACAGCTTAACATCCGTATTTAAAAGGTTATGACGATTAAAATATAATAATAGGAGGTAATGTGATAATTACTGGGATGTACTTTGTGCTATAATTGTCTCATGGCCTAATGAGATTGACCTATCTGTGGCTGATTTCATACATTTGTACAGAGGTTAATGACATAAATGCTATAGAAGCAAACAATTTAAAATATTCATTTTGACAGCCTCTAGAATAAGTACTAGAGAAACTAATATAAATTCTCTCTCTCTCTCTACTCTCAGAAAATAAAGATAGTTGTGAACCAGAGGTTTATGCCAAAACAAGACCAGACCCCTTAAAGGCAAAATTAAATAACTGATCCTCTTATCTAAAAAAAAATGAATACTAATTATTAAGTGTTGATTAGGCTAACATAATCAGTAAAAGGAAAAACAAATGATTCCTTTTTTTACCCTATGTAAAAACTAATATATTTTCTAATGATGGTTTTATCTTACAAGAAGAAAGGAAAGAGGGGGGGAAGGAAGGAAGGAAGGAAGGAAGGAAGGAAGGAAGGAAGGAAGGAAGGAAGGAAGGAAGGAAGGAAGGAAGGAAGGAAGGAAGGAAGGAAGGAATGTTGGAAGGAAGGAAGGGAGGGAGGGAGGGAGGGAGGGAGAGAAGAAGAAGAAAGGGAGGAATAAGTAAAAAAGAATTGAGAAAATAGAGCAAGGGAGAAAAGGAAAGGCAAAGGAGGAAAAGCAAGATAAGAGAAACCAAGACAAGGGAAGGAAATTTTCTGTGGTATCTAAAAATCAATAGCACACAAATCCGGATATAGTTTACTATTTTTTGATAGGATGATCCCCATATAATATTCTCTCTTGGAAGATAGTATTTATAAATTTGTATTTAATCCTCACAACATTGTTTGAATGTAAAACTAGGACTTCATCATCTTACTTTAATTAATTAATGAAGTATGAAGAAAGAAAAGCAACTGGCAAAAATTTAGACATTATTCAGATCGATCCTATTTATCCCAGTGAAAGAAGTGAAAGGAGTGAAAAGAGTGAAAGAAATCTCCCACTGTATACAGCTCTTAGTTGCTCTGAGATTTTTTTTCCAAGTTTCCTAAGAAAATACAACTTATAGTGCTTCTGCTTATCCCTGGGCATTCATGCTGTGAGGTGTCAGGATTATTATTTAGTAAATTGCTGCAATATGACCTGTTTGCAGAGTTATAAGCAATATTTTCATCTTCTTGACTTTGCTAATGATTTAATAACAGGTACATTTTGAAGAATGTTACTTGCCTCTGTCTCCTCATGCCCAATTTCTACAACCTTGAAAGTGTTGTGAGAAAATTAAAACAAACACAAAAAAACTACACTTTCTCCCATTTCCTTTTATGGACCTCTCCAGAAACACTGCCATAGTATTACTTTGGAAGGAATCTTAGAAGTCATTTAAGCCTACTCCTTCAATATACCAATTTGTAAAATAATAATCAGAGAAGACAAGTTACTTACTTATGGTCACTCAAATACTAAGTTACCAATCCAGGTTGTTCATATGCCAAATGCATTTTATGGAGACCATTTTATGGAGAACTTACACAAAGCAAGCACCCACAGAGTGGTCAGAAAGAACAATACAAGGATATTCTCTTTCTTAAGAGTTGATTAAGTAGAATTGATGTAACTCAAAAGGAATGCAAGATGGGCAGATTTAAAGAATCCATCCCAAATATTCACATGCCCTATTTCTGGCCAACCAGTGGTAAAGCATTCTGAGCTCATCTTGGTCTGATCAACCACAGTCAAACACATTTAACTTGACATAGTGATGTCATTTTAGTTCTCTCTGATAACAAAGGATAACAACCACCAGCAAAATCAGATGCTGTAAACTTTTTATCACAAATACTTAGCTCTATCCTTAATGTTCTACTATAATGGTAATACCATAGTAGTAGTAGTAGTAGTAGTAGTAGTAGTGGTAGTCAAAAGTTACACCATCAAGACACAGATTTCCATACCTAATATAATAGAATGCATGTCATACTGAACTTGGAGTCAGGAAGACTTTATTTCATATCCCACTTGAGGTACTTCTAAGCTGTGTGACCATGGCAACCTCTCTTCCAGTTTTTCCATCAGTAAAATGAGAATAATTAATGCCAACAGAATTATTGTGAGGACTAAATGAGACATTGTATATGAGGCTCTTCACAACCCTTGAAGTGTCATATTAATGGCAACTGTTATTATAACCAACTGAAAAAAATTGAAGTACATGTCCAAAACAGAATGTGCCTATTTTCTGAGCACCAACCTGATTAAGTTCAAAGAGTCAGAAAAAGGTGGTATCTGACACAGTGCATTTGGAAAGGTATGCAAATTTACAAAAGTGTTAAGGTATGGAGGAGCTGCTATTGGTTAAGATGGCAAAACAATGATAGAATCATCTTTAGACATATTGATGTAAACTTCATTTATTCAACATATTAATTGCAATTATAGTGGGGAAAAAAATCACCTAAGGATATAATGAAATAAAAATTGATTCCCTGAGAAGACTTCCCACCACTTAGGAACTAAATTTCAAAGCTCCTCAGCTTGTCACTCAAAACTCTCTAATCATCTTCCACCTAAGTTTGTAACCTTATGAAGCCACCATTCCCCTTTCTTTGTTCTCCCTTTCCTCCCGCCTGACAAATTTGTCTTGCTTTACCCCACCTGAATGCTATTATTTAAGGGGCACCCCAAGATATTTTTTCCATCTGCTGAAATTCTTCCAGTCCACAAACTATTATAATCTAATTTGTATTATATGTTTTTTTGAAAAAATTTCATACTAAATTACATGCATACACACACACAGGCAGTAATGAAAAGAAAACAGAATTTATGGTATCACATTTGTATATTTGGAGTGATAAGCCCTGATTTCCAGCCCCACTTCTTCAACTTACCTCTTTGATATTGGCCAAATTATCTAACATCTCTGGGCCTCAATTTCTGAATCTAATAAATAAAGTGGTTGAAATAGATGAGTTCTCAAGTCTCCAAAAGAACCCTAGATTTATTCCACTTTGTTTTCTATGGTTTGAACATGTTAAGTACTTTAAAAATTTGAAGAATTTTAGAACCAAATTGAAAAGGGAACTAGAATTCATATATGTGAGCATTATTTGGATAATAGTTTCATTATTAGTTCCTTTCTGAGATTCATTACATTTAAATAGATCATCATGATCTTTATCCACACTTCTGTCCTTTCTATTTGAGGAAGAGTCTAGAATGCAGCCTAGTATGCAGAACTCATACTTAACAATAATATATAACTTAGGCATCAAATTTCATGAATTGGTTATCAGTTATTGTAAAATTTTCAATTATTAGCTTTAACATATAATGAAGTTACCCCCTGTAGTCAATCAACATTTAAGTGTGTGTGTGTATATGTGTGTGTGTGTGTGCATCTGTGTGTGTTGATGTTGATTAGCCTGTTTAACATGGATACCTCTACAAAAGCATATTATTTATTTCTTCAATACTTCACATTAGAAAAATAAAAAGAATGATTTAAAACACTCCCTTACTAGACGATTGAATCTTCTAGCTTAACCTTCACTCGTACTTTCTTATTTTTGAATATTCTCTCTTAGTCACCATAATGCTAAAATGAAAAATTCTTCCCTGTAATTTGTACATCTTGTCTTTCTATCTTCTGTCACTTGCTTTAAGTCATAAAATCATAAAACTGGAAGAGACTTTTGGGGATCATCTAATCCAATGAAATAACTAGGTGCCTGGAGTCAGGAAGAATTGAATTCAAATATAGCTTCAGACACTTAGTGGCCATGTGAACCTGGTTAAGTCACTCAACCTCAGTCTGATTTAGTTTCCTCAACTATAAAATGGACATAATAATGATAGCATCTTCCTTCTAAATTTGTCAAAAGTAATCAGTGTCATTTGAAAAGTATTTAGCACAACAATTATTGTTGTTTCCTAGTTTTTTCAGTTATATCTGATGCTTCTTAACTCTGGGGTTTTTTGGCAAAGATATTAGAGAGGTTTACCATTTCTTTCTCCACTTCATTTTTAGATGAGGAAACTGAGGCAAACAGACATTAGCACTGAGTACTTGATAAATACTTGTTTCCTTCCTGCAAGTGGTTCTTAATATGAAGTTTGTGAATTTATTTTTTAGTATTTTAATAACTGTATTTCAGTGTAATTGCATTCCTTTGCTAGCCTATAAACTTTTGTTTTATGAATAGCAATATTCTGAGAAGAGATCTACAGGCTTCACTAGATTGCCAAAAGGGTTGATGAAAACAAGTGTTACTTCTGACATCCAAGTCCAGTCTTGATAATAGTATTTCTGCTCTGCTGACCAAACCATGCCTCACAGTTCACTCCCCCCCCCCCCAATCTAAATCTGTATTATCCTAAATTTAGTTTTGGGGAAACTTATATGAAATATCTTTCCTGATTTTTTATTATGAATACAATTAAGTCATTTCTTGTACTTTTTTTAGGGAATTGATAGTGGCAGAATCTGTAGTTTTCTTTCTTCAAGAGACAACATATTTGCATTGATGGGTGCAATTGCATAGTACTGTAAATTTGTGCTACAGTTTTAAGAATGATATGAAGATGTTTAGAAAGAATGAGCCAAATATAAAGGCACCAACAAGGAAAAGAGTTGTTGAAATAGATCTCTTGTGACATTTTTTCCTATATAATCTTTGAGTATCTCAAAATAGTAGTAACTCTTTTGAAATGGGTATGCTTTCTAATGATGCGGTCACATGATCCATTGTTAAATGAACAATGATAATCATGTTTGTAGTGGGGAGAGAATCAATATTATCTGGTAAATTACCTTCTCTGAGAATGAATATATCCAGCCTGTACTATAAGGATTCACAGGTAACAGTTGGTCTGTCATAAGATACAAACTCAAATACTATTGTGATCCAGGACACTAGTAGAATTGATTAGACACAAGTTACCCCATGTCACACACACACACACACACACACACACACACACACACACATACACCCACACACATGCACCCACACAACCAACCACAAATGCCATTCAGAACTATAGCAATAACAGAAGTCATGGTAAATATGTGAGAGAATTTGTGCTACATTTCTGCCCCAAGAATTTTAATCTAGGATTAGTTGAAGGATCTTTAGATAAATGAGAATAAAACCAGTTTTTAGGATGTCACAGAGGGCTACTGAGACCCCAAAGAATGTCCTTGCCGACTGCTTTTTATGTCTTTGTCAGCAGCTTTTGTTTACTTTATTTTCCTGAACTCTTTTTGATCACCTTGGGATCTGCTTCAAACTGACAGTCTTAGAATGGGTTCTTAGGAAAAATGACTATTTGTGTACTTGGACTCTGAGTGATTCATGATAGGGTCTTTCCAGGATGGTGGGACAACCTCTGCTAATATTCAGTAGTAGAATTCCAATTTGGGGCAAGAACAAGTGGGCCTACATGGCTGGAAAGTAGGATGCATGCAGAATAGTAATGTTAAATTATTCTAGAAATATATTATTTTTGTTTAGTCATTTCAGTTGTGTTCCAATTTTTTGTTACTCTGGGTTTTCTTGGCAAAGATGCTGGAATGGTTTGCCATTGCTTTCTCCAGCTCATTTTACAGATGAAGAAACTGAAGCAAAGAGGGTTAAGTGACTTGCCCAAGACCAAATTTGAACTCAGAACTTCCTGATACATGGCTATATGCTATATACTATTCACCTAACTATCCCATTCTAGAAATATTAGATAGAGCCATATTGAGAAGGGGGCTAAGAGGTAAATAGAAAAATTTTTATTTTATCCTAAAGGCAAAAGGGCACTAGTGAATTTGTGTAGAGTAACAAAAAATAAATGAATGAAAGTGAAGGTGAGACTCATTTCAAGGTTGTAAACCCATGTGACTAAAAGGATTGTGATTCCCTTGACCCAACAGATGTCAATTGACTATGAGATATTCAGGAGGAGATATCTAAGTGGCAATTAGTGAAGTAAGACTATAACTCAGGAGAAACATGAGAACTATATATCAAGATTTAGGAATTATCTGCATAGGAATTATCATTGAAAATAAGGGAGCTGAGGAAAAACTAAGAGAAAGAATACAATAATAGAAGAGATGCTAGTCTAGGACAAAATTCTGGTATAACCATATTTTATATAGGAAATCTAGAAGAGAAATATGATTTGAAAACACAATGAAAAAAGAGTAACCAGGAAGAGGAAAACAGTCAAAAATACCTGATGATGCAGAAAAATGAGAAAGGACTTCAGTTGGAAAAAAAAAAGATTATCAGCTAAGTGGTCACTAGCATTCTTGGATAAAAAAGTTTTAGTGGAGTAGTGAAATCACCAACTAGATGAGTAGGAGCTAAAATGAGAGTAAATGGTTAAGAAGAAGAGGTAATAACCATAACAACTTTATCTATGAGATTGACAATGAAAGGTAGAAAAGATTTCAGACAAGAGTTTAAGGGAATGACATGATGGTGAAGTAAAGATTTTTTTAACATGGAGATTTGGACATTTTGAAGGCAATGAGGTGGGAGCCAGAGGATAAAGAGAGATTGAAGATTAATTGAGTCAAAGAGCAAGTTACCAGAGGAGATAGAAGGGACTGCAATCAGATACATACAAACAGAAGAAATCTTATAAAAAAGGACCACTACTTCCTCCAAAATGATAATGAAGGTATCTGAGGCATAAAACTAGGGAGAAATTATAGTTCATAAATGTTGACATTAGTTTTCCTGATGAAGAATTATTTGAATAAGTTCTTTGCTGAAAGGGGTGGAGGATGGTCTATTGTACATAGCTTGGAGAGAGAAAAGGAGGTGTGGAATAGTCTTTGTGAGGAATATGAAATAGGATTAGGAAAAAGAAAAAGAGATTGTTATGCAACAGAGAACCTAGTCGAGAATCCATAATAAATTTGTTATAGACCCAATCAGCTGCAAAGAAGAGTAAAGTAAGTAAATTATTCAACTATATTTAGAGATTTCTAAGGAAACAGTATAAAGTCAGTACAGAAGGGATAGTTTGAGAAAGATGGGGAAGTGGAAACAACTGGAGAATGTGGTGATGATGAAGAGTGGGAAGAGGGGAAAAATAGAAAATAATGGTCTGATAGATAATTCAACTTTCTGAATTATAGGTTAGCTATATCCTTGTGTGACTAAAGTCAAGTGAAGGTTCTGGTCTTAAGAGGTGAAGAAATCAAAAATTTTGGAAGCCAAGGTGTTTTAAGAAGACATCAGGATGTATATTCAAGTTCTCAAGCACATGAAAAAGAAGGAGGAAAGAAAAATTGTGAGACGAGTACTAATTCCTTGAGAAGGAAAAATGACTGTGCAATAGAGGTTAACATCAAAGATGAGGGTGTTAAGAGAAGGAATCAATAGAACAGTCCATAGTAGCTGTTTGGAGCAAGTTTATCTCATAAGATATTAGAAAAGAGAAGAAATAAAAAAGAAAGCTGAATTTCACAACTAGAGAAGGTGGCTAAGAATGCACTATCTCTCTTGATGAACTTCAGATGATTCTTCTGAATTTCATTGTAATATGACTTAAAACACATTTTAAATAGTTACCTATTTCATTATTTTTTCTGGAATTCTGTAATCTGTATATTTTTCTGTAAGCAATATATTAAATAAGGATGTCTTTTTATAATTAAAGAACACATTTTAAAAATGAAAGTCTTTCATTAAGAAATTTCTCTTTTAGTGGGGCAGCTAGGTGGTGCAGTGGATAAAGCACCAGCCCTAGAATCAGGAGTACCTGGGTTCACATCTGGTCTCAGACATTTAATAATTACTAGCTGTGTTGCCTTGGGCAAGCCACTTAACCCCATTTGCCTTGCAAAAACCTAAAAAAAAAACAAACAAAAAAGAAATTTCTCTTTTAGATTATGAGCTCCTGGATTTGTGTTCAGGAATCCAGTGTGACCAATGTTCACGATGTCCAATGATTGTGTCCACTTACAATTCTTTAAATAGTAAATAAATAGTAAATAAATAAATGCACGCACACATAATTCATATAAATAAATATATATATATATATATAGAGAGAGAGAGAGAGAGAGAGAGAGAGAGCTGTGTGTGTGTGTGTGTGTGTGTGTGTGTGTGTGTGTATCTTAGCGTGGTCTGAAAACCAGGAAGATGTCTCAGCATCTCATATAAACTCTCTCTCTGATATATATATATATATATATATATATATATATATATATATAGGTAGAGATATATATCTAGATAAATAGATGGATGGTTAGATGCATAGATCTCAATTTATATACAAGATAAAAAAAGATAATTAACAGAGGGAAAGACTAGAATTTAGAAGGGCTGAGGAAGGTTTTCAGTAGAACATAGATTTTTAATTTGGAATTTAAAAAAGTCAGGGAGGTGAGTAGCAGTGAGAATGAGGAAGAGTGTTCCAGACCTGGGAGATACCCTGAGAAAATGAGAGGAGTTGAGAGGCAGAGTATCTTGTTCATGGAACATGCAAGCCAGTATTGCTTTATCAAAAAATGTATGTGGAACAGTAAGGTTTTGAGAAGGCTAAAAATGGTAGGATGCTATTAAGTTGTATAGGGTTCTGAATGACAAATAGAGCATTTTGTATTTGCTCCTGAGGCAATGAGAAGCCACTGGAGTTTTTTAGTAGGAAGCATGAGAAGTGTGTGACATGAATAGACTTGCATTTGAAGAAAACCATTTTAGTAGCTAAATGGAGAATGAATTGGAGTGGAGAGAGACTTGAGGCAGGCAAACCCATCAGTAGGCTTTTTGCAGTATTCAAGGTCTGAGGTGCATTTTGTATCACTTCCCTGTTATATCACTTATTAAAATAATTCCTTGCTGTGCCAATATTACATTTTCCCTTGATTGTTTTCATTTGAAAATGCCAAAGAAATGAAAGTGTGGACCTGAATAGAGGCAGAGATTTATAGTAAATGGAGTGAGAGTGGTCTCAAAATATATGAAAGAAAGGCATTTTTTAATGTAAAGAGAGTGCTTTAAATGTTTTTCTCTTTCTACCAATGGAAATATATTCTTTTTCTCACTTTCACAGAGGAGTCTATGTGAAGGTTTTCCAAAAAATCAAAGTGGAAGTGTATCCAACAAATGGGTTATTTTTTCAGCTTGATGAGCTTTGATGCTGGGAGAAGATAAATAGAAGGAAGCAAATTTGTCCATGAAGATATCAAGTAGGAGGCATCCATCAAATTTTCATACTTATTGACTAAAATTTCAAGGGAAAAATTAGTGGTCCTACTCCCCCAATCATCTGCTTTAAACATCTAAGGTCAATCCAGCTATTGAAGAAGCAGAGAGAGTTTGCTTGGCTTGCTGGCTATGCAAGGAGGAGATGATTTCTCCTTTTCCTAAGATTTTTATTTTTTTAAGTAAAGAATACATGTTATATACATGTGTGTGTGTGTGTGTGTGTGTGTGTGTGTGTGATTGAATGTTCCTCGGGACCATATGGAAAAGAGTTGAAAATCTAAAGGGAATAGAGGCTAAAGTCATGGGGGGGGAGGGATTTTGCAAGGCAATGGGGTTAAGTGGCTTGCCTAAGGTCACAAAGCTAGGTAATTATTAAGTGTCTGAGGTCGGATTTGAACTCAGTTCCTCCTGACTCCAGAGCCTGCTCTAGTTGCCCTGAGGCTAAAGTCATTTAATAACTGGTGAATTATTGGAAATATTCATATCCTTAGATTAGAGACCAGGGAAAGGGGGAAAAGGGGGAAAGGTTTACAGCGAGTAGAGTTCAAATTGGAATGGATATTACTTCGGTGTCTAAAAAAAAAACTTCAGGGGCAGCTAGGTAGCCCAGTGGATAGAGCACAGGCCCTAGAGTCAGGAGTACCTGAGTTCAAATCCGACCTCAGACACTTAATAATCACCTAGCCGTGTGGCCTTGGGCAAGCCACTTAACCCCATTGCCTTGCAAAAATTAAAACAAGCAAACAAACAAAAACCACAACTTCATAAACTGGTAGGACAGCTTGGTAACTCATTGGATATCATTCTGGGTCTGGTGTCAGGAAGATATAAGTTCAAATTCTGCCTCAGATCCTTACTAGTTGTATGACCCTGGGCAAGTCACTTAATCCTGTTTGTCTTAGTTTCCTCATCTGTAAAATGAATTGAAGAAGGAAATGGCAAACTATTCCATTATCTTTGCCAAGAAAACCCTGAATGGGGGACACCAAGAGTTAGACCCAAGTAAGTGACTGAACAACAACAACAACAAAAAAAAAAACCTAATAGCCCAGGTCTTGAAGCTCCATCTGATGATTTATACAGCTATTTTCAGTGTTTTATTCTCCCCCTAATCCTCAGCCCCATCCCAGGGAGTTCATAATGCATTTCTCCTAGATCATGGACACAATTCATATTGAAAAAATGCTTCTATTTGTAAGTGATGTAACATGTTATGGATTATCTTTATCCATTTACTTAGTATTTTGTTTTCCTCAATTACATGTCAAACTATTTTTAACATTTGTTCTTAAAACTTTTGAGTTCTAAATTCTCTCCCTTCCTCCTTCCCCACCCAGCCCCTCACTAAGATGTTTTATTATTCAAAACTAAAGTATGCATTATCAAGTGTTGTCTTTCACAACAGACCCTGTGAGGAAAGCAACAAAAGTTTTATTGCACTTTATACATGAGAAAACTGAGACTTCAAAGTTGTTTAGTGACTTTGGTAAAGTCACAAAACTATTTTGTCAGATAGAATATGAACCCTAGTTTTATCAGATCCAAAAACAGACCTGTTGCTGCTACACCATGGGATTTGTTCACAATTCTTTGGTCAGAATTATTCAGTAGAGGTATTTAGTAATGGATGGTCTGCCTGATAAATAGTCTCAAATGAGTATTTTAAATAGATAATTCCATTAATCACACTAGAATCCTATAGGTAATCTCTGTGAAGATTTGAGTCTAGATAAAAAATAGTAAGGCAAAATACAGCATAGTCCAAGAAAGGCAGCCTTCAGGGAGATCAAAGGAAACACCCTCCATAGATAAGACAGAGACCTCTTCCATGAATAATTACAAAATCCAGTCTTATTAACTCCCACTTGCTCTTGCCTATTGAGTTGCAGTTAGATTGCTTTTATCCAGATTTCTATCTGTGTTAGACACCAGGAAAGCAATAATTAAGAACTAGCTAGATGAGTCTTCAAAAGTCTGATCAAGGGAACTATTTGAGCCAACAACTTTTGTGAGTCAGGGTACATGAAAGAATGGTAAAAATGGGTTAATTACTTAAGTAGCAAGGTAGTGAACAGAGAAATAAAACTTAATTATGGAAAATTTTGAACAGATAAGATCATGAGAAGGATAAAAATAGGAACAGAGGATACTGCTGATGATGAGATCAAGGATGCAAGTGGGAAAGCAAGAAAAAGAATTAGGTATGACTATGAAAGCCCAGATAAGAGAACAGGAGGATTAATTATTAACATTTCCCAGAAAAGCTGTCAAAGTGTAGGCAACTGTAAGAGTTTAAGGAGTTAGCAAACTAAAAGCAAAAGGAGAGGTTGAATTTACAGGATAATAGAAAAGAAGATAGGAAATAAAGAGTGAGATATTTCATGAAGAATAGAAGCTTAAATGATAGGGGGAGGGTGGGGAGAGAAAGATTTTGAAGAAGGTTTAAAAGTGGCTAGTAAACTCTCTTGCTTCAGATCAATGAACATAATTCTTTTAAAGGAGCTGCAAAGTACTTACTAAATTAATTGACTATGTATTCTTTCATTCAAAAACATATTTCATTAAATACCTAATATGTCTGGAACACTGGGGATAAAATAATCAAAACTGAGGCAATCATAGACCTCAAGAAATTTGCATGCTCTACTGAGGGGAAATAATATAGATCAAATAAGAAAACCTATATAAAGTAATTGGGAAGGGAGAGTACTAACAACTATGGATTCTGAAAAGACCCATAGGCATTATCTTTAAGCTGAGGATTGGAGGGAGCTAGGAATTCCAATAAAGAGAGATAAGGAAAGAAAGAAAATTGCTAGTATGGGTGTTGGTGAGAGGGTTTAAAAATGGGAGATGAAATATATCTGGAATGGACAAATGGAACAGCTTAGTTGGAATGTATGTTTTGTTTAAAAAAATATTTAAACTCCTTACCAGAAATTTTTTTTTTAGGATTTTTTGCAAGGCAAATGGGGTTAAGTGGATTGCCCAAGGCCACACAGCTAGGTAATTATTAAGTGTCTGAAACTGGATTTGAACCCAGGTACTACTGACTCCTGACTCCAAGGTCGGTGCTTTATCCACTACGCCACCTACCTGTACCCCCCCTCCCCGGAACTTTTGATCCCTGAATAGCCAAAAGCAGATGAGGACTAGTTTTGTGTAAAAGCTGTTCTCACTCCTTCTAGCTAATTGAGTCTTAGAGGGTGGCCACTGAACAAGCATCAGTGGCTTGCTAGTGGCTTCCTGTAACTACAGGAGAAAGCACTTCTACCCCAAACTGAATATAATTTTGTCTGCTTCCCTGACTCATTTAAAGAATTAGCTTCCTAGGGGCAGCTAGGTGGTGCAGGGGATAGAGCACTGGCCCTGGAGTCAGGAGTACTTGAGTTCAAAACTGGCCTCAGACCTAGCTGTGTGGCCTTGGGCAAGCCACTTAACCCCATTACCTTGCAAAAAATAAAAAAAGTCCAGAATGCCATTCCTTTAGGAGCAGCTAGGTGTCATAGTGGATAAAACACCGGCCCTGGAGTCAGAAGTACCTGGGTTGAAATCCAGTTTCAGACACTTAATAATTACCTAGCTGTGTGGCCTTGAGCAATCCACTTAACCCCATTTGCCTTGCAAAAGCCTAAAAATAAAAAATAAAAAAGAATTAGCTTCCTGACAACTTATGACAAATGAATACTATAGAGTAATATTGTTCTGTCGTTAAAATTCATGAGCAGTCAGACTTCAGAAAAGCCTAGAAAGATTTGAATGAACTGAGGCTGAATGAAGTGAACAGAACCAAAAAAATATTGTACACATTAACAACAATATTACGAGATGATTAACCATGATGGATGTAGCTCCTCTCAGCAGTTCAGTGATCAAGGACAACCCTGAGAGACCTGTTTTGGAAAATACCTCCTAAATCCAGAGGAAAAAACTGGATTCTGAATGCAGAGCAAAGCATACAAACTATGTTCATTTTTTAAAAAGTTCTTTTATGGTTTTTTCTTTCTTTCTCGTAGTTCTTTTTTCCCCCTTAGTTCTAATTCCTCTTTCACAATATGACTAATAGGGAAACATATTAAACATGGGCATCCTAAAGGTGAAAAAAATGAATTAGCTTCCTGGACAGAATTATGAAGTTTTCTTGACTGCTGATTCTACTAGACCTGAAGAATTTATATCTTCTTCTCTTCATCCTCATCCCCTACATGATCAAACTGCCATTTGTCTGGCAAATAGATCCTGCTTACCCTCAATAATTTTCTACTCTCTCTAAACTTTAACTTTCTATGTGTGATTTTCTAATGGATTTTGTCTCCAGATGAGTTTCATGAGATGTTTGTTACTCTAGCAATCAGGGAAGAACAAAAGGAAACCCATAGCTCTAGACTTAAAGATGGACCTATAGTGAAAATATCCAACTTGCTCAGTCTAGAAACTCAAAATGAAGCTTTAATGTGAAACAAATTAGAAGTGAAAGACTTTAAATGTCAAATAGTTGAGAGTCAAATGGTTGGAAATAGCCATGTCAGAAGTGATTTAATAAAGTCATGGATAAGAGCTATTAAAAAAAAAACCCTAAAATCCAACAATTCTAGATACCTTATTTTAGACATGAGGAAACTGAAGCCTAAGGAGATTAAATCACTTACCCTGAGTTTACCCTGTCACACAGACAGCAGAATAATTATTTAAGCCAGGATTTAAACCTAATTATTCTAAATTTGGGTAGTTAGGTAGTAGAGTGGATGGATAGAATGTCAGTCCTGGAGTCAGGAAAAGAGTATATATATATATATATATATATATCTGACCTCAGATACTTACTAACTGTATGACCCTGGGCAAGTCACTTAACACTATTTACCTCAATCTTTCATTTGTAAAATGAGCTGGAAAAAGAAATGGCAAACCACTTCAGTATTTTTAACAAGAAAATCCCTTACAAAGAATAAGATACAATTGCTAGGACTGGGCAAGCTCAGTAGATCAAGTTCTCTTGCTATTATATCACAATTCTCAGGGAATTCAAAAGTACTTACCATCAAAAAAAATGTTCTGAGGACTACAAATCTGAAGAGAATTGTTGAACATGGAAATAAAACCAGAAAATCACAAGATGCAATGTTATTTTTTTGATGATTTGTCTGAGTGATTTTTAAAAATTAATTAGGTAAATAGAAAATTATATTTTGTTACTGAGAAACTAGAACTTTATTTCTCCTGGGTTTCAGAGTGGAAACTGGCAGTATTTGAGCCTTTATGCTTCTAAAATGATTCCAAGAGTAGAAAAATTAAATCACCTCAGAAAGAAGATCATTGAGGGCAGAAAAATAATCCTTTAATTATAGCAAGAATAAATATGACAATGATTTATCTTCTACTCGGGTCAGCCTCCTATCTCATCAGTTTGTGGCAGCACTATAGCAAGCATACTGAGAAGAAAAAAGACTTCCTTCTGTTTCTCTCCTTGATTTTGCTTTTAAGGAGAGAATTCTGCCCCCATATTTCCCTGGGTCAGTTTTCTTTTCAGCCATTGGAATGTAAGCTTCATTAGAATAGCCAAAAGCAGATGAGGACTAATTTTGTGTAAAAGCTGTTCCCACTCCTTCTAGCTAATCTATAAGAATTGTGCAATGAAATTTTATGTAGACGTGCTCCCCATATGTCAAGGGAGGAAGGAGCACTTAAAGAGAATGTCAGCCCCTGCAAGAAATATAAATAGAATGAAAATGCATTCTTCATAATGTTTGAAAGTGGACTTGAAACTGTTTCAATTATATAGTAATGCATGTTGCTTTGAAAATTGAGCAATTTCTTTTAGAGACTTCTTCTATGTCAGATTAAAATATAGGTTGAGCAATTAAGTGGAAAGGATTTAAGGAGAGAATGGGTATAAAAATATTTACATAAATTGAGAACTTCACTTTTCAGTATTCAAATGAAAAGTCTAACATTAAGAATCAGCATTTCATTTCTCATAACAACAGAAAGCTTTTCATGTGGTATTCCTTTGTTTATATTTTAATTTTCCTGGGCAACTTTTTTGTCATCTCTCCTATCAGGAAATAAGATTTCTGATCCACGACTGGAAAAATGTGGTTTCTCAGTTGCTTTGCTAAGGTCAAAAACATACTGACATTGCTGCAAGTACAAAATCTTACTCAGATCCTCTTGTGAAAATCAGGGTTTATTTTTTTTAAATAACTGTTATTGATCTCTTCTGTTTTTACATCAGCACATTATTACATGTTTCTCTCTCTTTACCCTCCCTGAGAATCATTCAATATAATACATAGATTTGTTTTTGGAGAGGAGAAAAATTCAACACAATTATCACATTGACAAAGTCTGAAAATATATGCACTGTGTAACCTCTGTGGACTTCCCACCTTTGCAAAGGGGTAGACTAGAGGTGTCTTCTTATATCTCTTCATTCCTTCACTCTATATCAGTTCATATAGATAGATCTTTCCATGATTTACATGCATCATCATAATTATCATTTTTTTAAAATGCAGTAGGATGCCATTTTATTCATTACAGTTTTTTTTTAGCCATTCCTCAAAGGATGAGTATCTACTTTATTTCAAATTCTTAGGCATCACCAAAAGTGCTGCTATAAATATTTTGGTATATGAGAAAGTTTTGCTTATTGATGACTCGTTGATCAGTAATGGAGTCTCTGGTTCAAAGGATATGGACATTTTAGACACTTTATTTGCATAATTCCAAATTGCTTTCCAAGATGGTTGTTACCATTTCACAGCTCTACTAGCAAAGCATTAATGTGCCAATCTTCCAAAAATCACTTCAACAGTGATTATTGCAACTTTCTGTCATTTTACCCCAATTGCAGGTTGTGAGGTGAAATCTCAAGATTGTTTTTATTTGTGTTTCTCATAATTAAAGAAGTATGAAAGGGTTACCTCACTGCAAAGAGGGTCTAGTTGAGATTATATAGCAAGAAAGAAGTCGTGATAACCATTTTCCCCCACTATTGATTGCTATAATTCTGGAAATACTGGTAATAGCAATAAATAAAGAGGAAGGAAATAAAGCACTTCATTAATACTTCATTATTGATATTTTGGAGGATTTTATGTTGTTGTGAATACTTTGCATTTCTATTTTGAGAATTCTTCATATCTTTTGACCATTTATCTACTGAGAAATAGTTATTAGTTCTTACATATAACCCAATACATACATATGCACACACATTTACGCATACATGACCTTAATCCAAGCTATATAAACTATATGCCTATATATGTACATATATATACTATATGTATATAATACATCTATAATATAATATTAATAGCATACTATGATATATTATGCATATACTTACACTCTGATAAATATTGCAAACTTTCATTATATAACACATTAAATATAAATGTAAAATTATATAACACATTGAATATAAAATACATAGCACATAAGACATTAAATGATACTAATATATTATATGTTTTATAGTATAGTATATATAAGTATCATGTGTTATCACATTATATTTGCTATTATATACTACAATATAGTAATAACATGCATATTTAATATAGCATGATATATATCATATGACACATGTTGTATAATTCATATATATGTATTTTATAGTTATGTAGTATATATATCTTGCATACAAAACTTTTGTCAGAAAAATCTGATATAAAGATATTCCCCACAATCAACAACTACCCTTATTATCCTAGTTGTGCCAATGTTTTCTGTGCAGAAGTTTTTCCATTTCAAATAATCAGTAACCCATTTTATCTTTGGTCATATTTCTGACACATAGTAAGAATTTAATAAATGGTAATTGGTCTATCAATAATATGATGTAGATGTTCAGGATTTAGAGCTAGAAAAACCCTTAAATGTTTACTAGATCAACCCTATCATTTTACAAATAAAGAAAAGATAAAGAAACTGGCCCCCAAAGAGGTTAAGTAGTTTTTTCAAGGCCATGTAACTAGTCCAGTTTATTGCTAGCATTTGAGACCAAGTCCTTTGATTTCATATCCAATGCTCTGTCTCCTTTACATGTCAGTATAATTCTCCCAGAATCAATTCCCAAACCATCCTCAGCATGAAAAGTTTCCATTTCTTAGAGTCTGGACATGTAACAGATCCCCACAACCACAAACTGGGAAATATGTGTGGTTATCTAGAAATAAATGTTAACATTGATGGAGTCTATTTTCACAAAATTATTACAATTAATGAAAATTTCCTGCAAATCATTTGATCTTTAAATCAATTTACAGCAGCACTGAAAATCAAGTTGAACAAACTACAAAAGTCTGGTCACAAAACAAGAGTTCTTCTGATCAGCCTTATCATTGCACAATTAAAGTTAGACTTTTGTCAGATGCCTGTGAAGTGACTGCTAAAAAGATAATTGTGGTATTCTTATTTTAGAGTTTGTGAAAATATGCAGCTAAAAAAGGTAATTCCAATCAGAGATGGACTCACATGAAGCAAAATTGTTCTGTAATGAGAAGATCAGGTAGTTCAATGTTGTGGTTTTAAAAAAAACACAAACCATGGACATCACTTAGTAGAGAAAAGTGACTTCAGCAAGAACACTGAAAAAGGGCAGGAAGGGCAGGGGAGAAAATTGCAATAAATGAGAAGAACTTTAAGGATTTATATGATGAATCTATTGACCTAATTAAGTACTTCATAAAAACTTAACAGTATTAAAAATAGTTAGTCCCTTGCATCGACATAATTGCCTGCAAAAGAATTCTATTTTTTTTAAATTTTAACTTATTTTATTGATTTAAAAATATTTGGAATACTTAAAAGAGGAACATTTCTTTGAAATACTTCTCTTTTTTAACTATATAAATACTTTATTTGTTCCCCAATTACAAACAGTGGAAGTTTCTACCAATCTTTTTTTTTTTTGCAAGTTTTTGAGTTTTACAATTTTTCTTGCTCCCTCCTTTCCCTCTCCTCTCCTAACAGAAGGCAATCTGATGTAGGCTTTACATTTGCATCCATGATAAGCATAGCTTGAAATTGAACTTGATGTGAGAGATGAATCAGATCCAAAAGGAAGAAAACATTAGAGATAGCAAAATTGCATAATACATAAGACAACTTTTAAAAATTGAAACTAATAAGCTTTGGTCTTAATTTAAACTCCACAGTTCCTTCTCTGAATACAGATGGTATTCTACATCACAAATCCCCTAAAATTGTCTGTAATTATTTCACTGATGGAATGAGCAAGTTCATCATGGTACAAAAGAAATATTTAAAGAATTTGAAGTACTCAAATCACCAAAATATTTGTCACATGTAAAATATTTGCCTTCCATCATACTTGAAATTCCTAGTTTTCGGCTTTAAATCAAGGGCAAAGTTTTTAGGTTTTTTTTTTCTTTTTGCAAGGCAAATGGAGTTAAGTGTCTTGATCAAGGACACACAGCTAGGTAATTATTAAGTATCTGAGGCAGCATTTGAACTCAGGTACTCCTGACTTCAGGTCTCTATCCACTGCCTAGCTGCCCCCAGGACAAAGCTTTTAAACATTTACAAATATTAATTCAATTCTTGGTGCTCAAAATAAAAGGTCCTTGTTCAAATGATGAATACCACTAGAGAAAACACTGGAGGTAGTGATAGAGAATTGATCTTTAAGCCAAGAAGACCTGGGATCTGACACTGCCTCTAGCACATCCTGAACATGTGCTACTGGACAAGTCATAACCTCTAAGTATTCTAGTAAATTTCCTAAAACTAATCAGTGTAGAGATGAGACTGACCTACGTACATATAGAAAATTCCCTGTTCTGCTGAAATCATAGTTCAAATACCTATCCTTAGCCCTTCTACCATATCAAGATTGGTACTTTCCCTTTAAATGAAATTAGAAAATGTAATGAAATTGCAAAAAAAAAAAAAAACGAATAATGGCTCATTGTTTCTCCTTGATAAGACAAAGAAGTTGACAGAGTTAGTTTCATCTGATGACCAAGGTAGCATTAAGAATAACATCATGAGACCCATAGTGATCTCACCTGCTGTCTTCATAATAAGTATAAAAAAGATATGTGAAGAAAATTTCAACTTATGCATCAATTCATGACAAAAAAGAGGTAGAATATTTAATACAAAATCTGAGAGGCTACTCAACTCTATTCTCATAAAGTTTTCTGTTTATGATAAGGAAGTTAAGAAACTCACTTCAGAACTTGATAAGATAAACTAAAGTAAGTCATCAACACTGATATTTGCATATTTCAATTCCAAAATAAACATAGGAATAATGTTAGGTTTAGGGAGGGAAAAGAGGCCAAAGATATTTAGACCACACAGAAGCACTATGCTTAAATATTATGAATATTTTTTCCCCTAAAGAAGAAAATCAGAAAGATTTAAATGTGGAAAGATCTATATAGCATCACAAATTATGCAACTGATTAAGAAAGACAAGTTAATAAGAGACAAGAAATTAGTATTTACTGATGTACTAGTAATTTCCAAATCAGTAGTCTCTTAGGCAGTCTGTTTTTCAACTAGTTAGAACAAAGAAAGAAATGAGCACCAAATTAGAAAGATTAAAATGAAGACTTGGATTTCAACAACAGGTCCAACTAGTTAGCATTTAACTAACACATTTTTTTTTTCAATCAGAGTGTAGGGGTGAATAGGTGGGGCAATGGATAGAGCACTGGCCTTGGAGTCAGGAGTACCTGGATTCAAATCCGGTCTCAGACACTTAATAATTCCCTAGCTGTGTGGCCTTGGGCAAGCCACTTAACCCCATTTGCCTTGCAAAAACCTAAAAAAAAAATCAATGGGAATGTATCCACCATATCAGGATTGTAACATCTTAGTTACCAATTTCCCCAATAAAGATTTGAAAATGGACCTAACAAAGAAAAAGGTGAAAATTTGCATCAATACACATGAAATGTAAATCTGGAGCATGTCCAGATCCCTAAGATGGCCTCTCTCTCCTTGTGGAGTCTCAGCTACTTCATCCACTCCTCAGGTCATGAAATTTCCAAAATCAATTCTCTAAATTCATTTTAAATATGAGGCACCAGAGCTCTTCACGATTGCCATTTTAAGTGTTCCTCTGATCACACTGCATGGACAATGAAAACATATACATATTTATTACCCAATTTAATTTTTTAGAATTCTACTATAATTCTGAATAGATTAGAAGTAGAGCTTACTCTCCATTGACAAACAAAGCATATGTACAATTTTGAGAAAAATTCCAAAGCCATTTCAGTATATTCCATGTATCAAGAGTTTTCAAGATTTGGTCCCCCAAGGCAAAAACTTCCAAGAACTTTCTTTAAATATCTTTTTATTCAATTATAGGAATACATAGTAACTTGAGTTCTATTGTCCAAAAGCAGAAATACGAAATCAGGAGTTTAAGAAGAGAATTAAGCCCAAAATTAAGTTCAATTCTACATAACATTTGTTTCACCAGGGTCATCTGTGTCCAGATGTGGCACAGCTGCCAGTGAATTTTCCTACTGAGTGGAAGCACTGAAGGCTCTTTACTAAAGATCATTTCTTGTTCCCTGGGATATCAATACTACATTGTATGAGAATCCTAATTTCCTCTGATTTGCTCTTCCAAACTTAAAATTTCCAAGACTGGATATCACACTTTCTTCACTGGAGGCTTTGATCAGAGGAGTTCGCAAGATCTTGCAGAAGCAAATGAGGCAAAAAAGACTATAACTAAAAGCTGACAGGTCTTTTTGAATTTCACTACAACCACCCAAAGAGCCTTTACTTCAATACATGGCTAACCAACTAGAACCAGGTATAGAATTCTACATGTGCTCCACAATCTGTCTCCTTTACATGTCAGTATAATTCTCCCAGCATCAATTCCCAAACCTTCCTCAGCATGAAAAGTTTTCATTTCTTAGAGTCTGGACATGTGACAGATCCCCACAAGCACATAAGATCTATGTCAAAATTTGAACATGTAAAAAGAGAGGACACAATGTTTGCGGGATATGGAAGATAAAGTTACTACTAAAAAGAAAATATTCAAAAGATATAATAACTACCACCTAATTTTCTTATTTTTTGTATTTAAATTTTCATGACAATATTTGTTTTGAGGGGTATCATTTATGAAACTCTGAAAAGAACACTCAAACATTCACAAACAACATTCTACATCAGAACACATTTTAAGTCATACATTTCCCTGAAAGATGATGAGAATACAAGATCTCCCAATATTTATTATTTGATCATTTTTAAAAGAATATGAGTTGTTAAAGTAAAGTGCTACTTTTGGAGGAATATCCTCTAGCAAGGTATCTTACATGTATATGTTAAGATTACAAAAGATTCATTGAAAGATATAGCAGTGAAGATTACCTTACTTTTATATTCTATCTGTATTAATAAAAAAAACAAGGAGACATATATTCGTCACTGTCATTGAACATATATAATGAGTCCAAATTTAAAAAGAACTCCCTACAGCAAGATACAGTTAAATGTTTCTGTTTGCAGTGACATCATGTAGATTGCATTCCTTAAAATGATCCACAAATGTTTAGAAATGATGGCTTAATCTATACAAGAAAAGTTAAATAGATAAAGGAAGTTTGTGATAGGCCATTAAAATGATTTGATAAGTAGTCCATTAAATTGGTTAAATAGATAACTTATTTACTTGGACCACCAATATATCTATCTTAGACAATGTATGAAGTTTAAAAAATAGAATTAACCTCAAAAATAAATAAAAAGAAATTAGGTAGAATTTCTTTTGGGAAATTGTATAGAGTTTTCAATGATCCAAAACTGCTCTCTGATGTTGGGTTAGGAGTGAGGGACTATTTTTAATGCTGTATGGATACAAATCACCAGAGAACCAAGATATAGGTGACTCACAAAGGATGGTGAGTCTAAATATATTACAACATATTACCAATTATAATTTACATATAAGAAGACTCTTTAAACCTTTAAAGATATCCACCAGGTGATCATGGATTTAACCTTATTTTATAGATGGGGAAACTGAATCCCAAATACTTTATGGGGCATACAGGTAGTAACAGGAAGAGTCAAGTATTAGAATACAAGTCTAGGACTTCTGACCAGGATGGTGGAGAGAAGACAGGCACTGCATTAAGTGCTCCCTATGACCCCTCAAAAACAACATCAATGAAACCTCTTAACAGAAACTCCATCCACAACACTCAGAAAAAGCTGGGAGAACACCTACCAACAAGGTCTGTCTCAGGGGATTGTGGGTGAACTGGGAGCAGAGACCAGAGGTACAGGGATGGAGTGGGGGGGAGCCAGAGGACTAGTGTTAGCTGTAGAGACTGGTGAGAGGTGTTAGCCACAGAGATTTTGTGAGAGGTGGGTCAAAAGCCAACCTTAGTAGCAGAATCTTTGGCCAGGGTTGGGGAGGTCTGCACACCTGGAGATCTGCCAGCTCAGTAGGGCGACTGAGCTCCATACTTTTGGAGCATTCTTCCAGGAACAAATGTAGCCCCTCCCCCCACCCCTCAGGCACAGGTGTGGACTACTGAGCTCACTCAGCTGAAAGGGAGATTGGCTTCCAGCCCATTGTTCAAGGTCAACTCAGACCCTGCTGCCCCTCCTCACCTCCTCCTCACTCCCACCAGGATGAGGAAAGGGTTTCAATCACTCCAGAGAAATCTACCAGCACCCCCTACTGGCTAGCTTTTGGAATTACTAAGCCAAGTGAACAAAGCCTCTAGGAGCTTCAAAAGCAAAACTCCAAGAGGTAGCCCCTCCTCCAACACAAGATCCTAGAAAAATGAAGGGAAAAAAAAGCAAAAAGGGGGGCCCATGAAGAAATACTTAGAAGAACCAGATTCTAATGCAGAGAGATCTAGCACTTCTGAGGAAAATATGAATTGGTCTCCAGCCCAGAAAGGCTTCCTTGAAGAAATCAGGAAGGAATTTAAAAGTCAATTGGAAAAGCTGATTAAAAAAACTCAAGAGAAAATTAACATCTTGCAACAAGAAAACAAAACATTGGAAAATACAATTGGACAAATACAAAATGAGAATAATTCCTTCAGATCCTCAATTGGGCAAATGCAAAAAGAAAATAAATCTCTCAAATTCTCAATTGGGCAAATAAAAAAAGAAATTCTCTCAAAGCTACACTTGGGCAAATAGAAAATTCCTTCAAAAATTGAAGTGACCACTTGGAAAAGGAGTTTCAAAAGGTAAATGAAGAAAATTCTTCTCTAAAAAAAATTGGAACCTGTGGAAACTAATGACTTCATGAGACAACAAGATTCTGTTAAATAAAACCAAAAGATTGAAAAAAATAGAAGAAAGTGTAAAATACCTCATCAGCAAAATCACTGACCTCGAGAAGCAATCAAGAAGGAACAAACTGAGAATTATAAGACTTCCTGAAAACACTGAAGAGAAAAAAAGCCTGGACTGAATATTGCAGGATTTAGTGATAGTAAACTGGCCTGATGTCTTGGGGGCAAAAGAATACATCAATCCCTCCAGAAAGAGATCCTAAAATGAAAACACCAAGAAATGTCTTGGCCAAATTCCAGAGCTATCAGATAAAAGAGAAAATCCTGCAAGCAGCCAGAAACAAACAATTTAAATATCAAGGAGCCACAGTAAGGATTACGCATCAATATTAAGGGATCAAAGGTCGTGCAATGAGATATTCTGAAGAGCAAGGGAGCTTGGAATGCAGCCAAAAATCCACTATCTGGCAAAGCTGAGCCTTCTTTTCCTGGGGAAAAGATGGACATTTAATGAACTGAGAGACTTCCAACATTTCCTGATGAAAAGACCAGAGCTAAATAGAAAATTTGGGCATCAAAGAGGAGGCTCAAGAGACATATGAAAAAGTAAAAAAAAAAGGGAGGGGGGTTAAAAAAATACTGCTATCCAATAAGATGAAATTGACTATATCCCCACTTGGGAGAAAGATTCTCATAACTCTTGAGAATTGTAACTCTATTAGAGAGAATATGCTTAGCCAGAAGTGATGGACACTCGTGACTTGTCCAATAAGATGAAACTGGCTATATTCTTACCTGGGAGAAAGATTCTAATAACTGTCAAGAAGTGTAACTCTATTAGTGATAATATACTTAGCCAGAAGTGGTGGACACTCATAACTTTTCTGTGACTCAGATAGAATGATTTAAAAACAATATCTCCTTAAAAAGGGGGACAGTAATGAGATGGGAGGATGAAGGAGATTAAATGGGGTAAATCACATTACATTAAGAGATACAAAAGCCTTATTGCAATAGAGGGAAAGAATGGAGGAGGTTAGAACCACCTGAATCTTCTTCTCATCAGACATGACTTATGGTTAACTTAGACATCCTCAGTTAAATTAAGGAACTTATCTTACCTTTCAAGTATTAAAAGGGTGAAAGGGGAAGGGAGGATCATAAAGGGGAGAAAAAGAGGAACTAACAGAAGGAAGTGAAGGAGGAAGGGCAAAAGGGAAAAGGGGAAACAAAGGGGAAGGGATGGATATAGGAGGGCAAACACATTGAAGGTGGCAGTATTCAGAATCAAAATACTGGTGAATATGGATAAGGGGCAAAAGGGGGAAATACAGAGAGAAGATAGCATGGAGGGCAATAAAGAATGCATAATTATAACTTCAAATGTGAATGGGATGTATTCTCCCTTATAATATAAGTGAATAGCAGAGTGGATTAAAAACCAGAATCCTACAATATGCTGCTTACAAGAAACTCATTTGAAGCAGAGAAATACATATAGAGTAAAAGTAAAAGTTTGGAGCAAAATATATTTTCCTTCAGTAGAAGTGAAAAAAGCAGGGGTTGCAATCCTTATCTCAGACAAATCAGCTGCAAAAATAGATAGCATTAAAAGAGATAAGGAAGGAAACTATAACCTCCTAAAAGGTACCATAGACCATAAATTAATTTCAATACTAAATATGTATGCACCCAATGGTATAGTATACAAATTCACAGAGGAGAAGTTGAAAGGAAGACATAGACAACAAAAATCTAATAGCAGGAGACCCCAACCTCCCACTCTCAGATTTAGATAAATCTAATCCTAAAATAAGCAAGAAGGAAGTTAAGGAGGTAAAGATTTGTTAGAAAACTTAGATATCATAAACTTATGGAGGAAATTGAATGAGGATAGAAAGGAATATACTTTTTTTTCCTACAGTAGTTGGCACTTACACAAAAATTGACCATGTACTATGGCATAAAAACCTATTGATTAATTGCAGAAAGACAGAAATAGTGAATACATCTTTCTCAGATCATAATGAAATAAAAATTGTACGCAATATTGGACCATGGAGACATAGACCCAGAACTAATTGGAAACTAAATAACCTCATTTTAAAGAATGAGTGGATCAAGCACCAAATTATAGAAAGAATTAATTATTTCATCCTAGATAATGACAATAATGAAACAGCATACCAAAACCTATGGGATACACTCAAGGCAGCTCTCCAGGGATATATTATATCTTTATATATTTACAGGAATAAATTAGAGAAAGAGGAAATCAATGAACTAAATATGCAACTAAAAATAGAGAAAGAAGAAATTAAAAACTTCCAATTAAATACCAAATTAAAAAATTCTAGAAATTAAAGGAGAAATTAATAAAATAGAAAGCAAGAAAACTATTCAATTTATATATGAGAACAATAGTTGGTTTCATGAAAAAAACCAATAAAATTGATAAACTTCTGGTCAATTTGATTAAAAAAAAAGAAAACCAAATTGCTAGTGTCATAAATGAAAAAGGTGAAATCACCACCAATAAGGAGGAAATTAAAATAATAATTTGGAATTATTTTGTCCAGCTTTATGCCACTAAATTTGATCATTTAAGTGAAATGGACAAATATTTACAAAAATATAATTTGACCAGATTGAAAGAAGAGGAAATTAATCAGCTAAATAACTCAGAAAATTAAATTCAACAAGCCATTATTGAACTCCCTAAGAAAACATCTCAAGGACCAGATGGATTCACAAGTGAATTCTATCAAACATTTAAGAAACAATTGTTTCCAATTCTATATAAAGTCTTTTGAAAAATAGGTGAAGATGGTTAGGTACCTAATTCTTTCTATGACACCAATATGGTGCTGATTGCTAAACTAGGAAGAGTTAAAACAGAAAAAGAAAATTATGGACCTATTTCCCTGATGAATATAGATGCAAAAATCTTAAATAAAATCTTAGCAAAACTATTACAACAAGTTGTCACTAGCACAATACATTAAGACCAAGTAATCTGGGAATGTGGGGTTGGTTCAATATTAGGAAAACTGTTAGTATAATTAATTATATCAATAAAAACATATCAGAAATCATGTGATTATATCAATAGATGCTGAAAAAACATTTGGCAAAATACAGCACCCATTCCTACTAAAAACACTAGAGTGTGTAGGAATAAATGGATTGTTCCTTACAGTAATAAACAGTTTCTATCTGAAACCATCAACAAGCATTATATGCACCAGGGATATGCTAGAAGCATTCCCAATAAGATCAGGGGTGATACAAGGATGCCCATTATCACCACTACTATTCAATATTGTATTAGAAACGTTAGCTTCAGCAATAAGAGTAGAAAAAGAAATTGAAGGAATTAGAATTGGGAAGGAAGAGACAAAAACTCTCACTCTTTTTTTTTTAGGTTTTTTGCAAGGCAAATGGGGTTAAGTGGCTTGCCCAAGGCCACTGAGACCAGATTTGAACTCAGGTATTCCTGACTCCAGGGTCGGTGCTTTATCCACTGCGCCACCTAGCTGTCCCTAAAACTCTCACTCTTTGCAGATGACATGATGGTATACCTAGAGAATCCAAAAAAATCATCTAAAAAGCTACGATAAACAATTAATAACTGTAGCAAAGTCACAGGATATAAAATAAACCCTCATAAATCCTCAACATTTCAATATATGATTATCAAGATACAGCAGAAAGATCTAGAAAGAGAAATCCCATTCAAAGTAACCTCCAATAGTATAAAATACCTGGGAATCTACATGCCAAGGCAGACTCAAAAACTTTTTGAAAACAATCACAAAACTCTTCTCACACAAATTAAATCAGATTTAAATACTTGAGCAAAGATCAACTGTTCATGGATAGGTCGAGCTATTATAATAAACATGACAATTCTACCAAAACTAAACTACTTGTTTAGTGCCTTACCAATCAAAATTCCAAAAAATTACTTTAAAAAGTTTGAAAAATCATAAGTAAATTCAGATGGAGAAATAAAAAGTCAAGAATTTCCAGGGATTCAATGAAAAAAAGTGCAAAAACAGATGGTTTAGCATTACCAGATCTAAAATTATATTATAAAGCATCAGTCATCTAAACTATCTGATATTGGATCAGTGGAATAGACTAGGTACAATAGCAGGAAATGATTATATTTAATCTGCTGTTTGATGAACCCAAAGAGTCCAGCTATTGGGATAAAAATTCTCTCTTTGATAAAATCTGTTGGGAAAATTGGAAGACAGGATGGCAAAAACTTGGATTAGACCAACACCTCACACCCTATACCAAGACAAGATCCAAATGGATACAGGATTTAGACATAAAAACAATAGTATAAGCAACCTAGATGATCAAGGAGTAGTATACCTTTCAGATCTATGAAAAGGGAAGCAGTTTATGACCAAGGAAGAGATAGAGAACATATATTAAAAACAAACTAAATAATTTTGTTTACATTAAATTAAAAAGCTTTTGCACAGACAAAACCACTGTACAAGATCAAAATAAATGTAGTAAATTGGGAAACAAGTTTTACAACTAGTATTTCTGACAAGGGACTCACTTCTAAAATATACAGAAAACTGAGTCAAATTTTCAAAAACACAAGCCATTCCCCCAATCAATAAATGGTCAAAGGATATGCAAAGGCAATTTATAGATGAGGAAATCAAAGCGATCCATAGTCATATGAAAAATTGCTCTAAATCACTACTTATTAGAGAAATGCAAATTAAAGTATCTCTGAGGTACCACCTCACACCTCTCAGAGTGGCCAATATGACCAGAAAAGACAATGACCAATGTTGGAAGGGATGTGGGAAATCTGAGACACTATTACACTGTTGGTGGAGCTGTGAACTCATCCAACCCTTCTGATGAGCAATTTGGAATTATGCCCAAAGGGCAACAAAAATGTGCATACCCTTTGATCCAGTAATACCATTACTGGGTCTATACCCTCAAGAGATTATGAAAAAGGGTAAAAACATCACTTCTACAAAAATATTCATAGCAGCCCTGTTTGTGGTGGCAAAGAATTGGAAATCATTTGAATGTCCTTCAATTGGGGAATGGCTTAACAAACTGTGGTATATGTATGTGATGGAACATTATTGTTCAATGAGAAACCAAGAGGGATGGGAATTCAGAGAAGCCTGGAAGGATTTGTATGAACTGATGCTGAGCAAGATGAGCAGAACCAGAAAAGCATTGTACACCTTAACAGCAATATGGGGATGATGATCAACTTTGATGGACTTGCTTATTCCATCAGTGCAACAATCAGGGATAATTTTGGTCTATCTGCGATGGAGAATTCCATCTGTATCCAGAGAAAGAAATGTGGAATTTGAACAAAGAAAAAAGACTATTACCTTCAAATTTTGGGAAAAAATCTTTATCTCATTATATAATTTTGCTATTTCTTATACTTAATTTCTTCTTTAAGGATATGATTTCTCTCTCATCACATTCACCTTAGATCAATGTATACCATGGAAACAATGTAAAGACTAACAGACTACCTTCTATGGGGGTTGGGGAGGGGTGCAAGAATAAGGGAAAAATTGTAACACTTAAAAAGCTCAAAAATTAATAAAATCTTTATAGAAAAAAGAACACAAGTCAAACAACTCCAAATATGTCACTCTTTCCACTTTGTGATTAGAAAAAAAAATGGTAGGAACAATAATTAAATCAGAAAAAAAAGCAAGACTGACAGACAACTTGATGGCTACATATCCAATACATTGGCAAAAATACTTGGGAAAGATTTATAAGTCAGAAGAGGATATACAGGATAAAAAAAATCATGAAAGAATTGTTATTTGTACTTTAGAGGAAGTATGCACATTAATGAGATCATGGCTATGCTGACATAATTAAATGCTTTTAGCTAAATTCTAGATAAATGAATTTTCACAGGATCAATATAGATCTGAGAAATCTATAATGAATTGTAAATAAGGAACTCTACTGGAGAAGTGTTTTTTAAAGACATCATGAGGGTAATATATGAGTAGTAGTAGTAGTAGTAGTAGTCAGTGTGCACCACTGGTATTGACAAAATTTGAATATATTAATCAATATTCATTCCATTGGGTGTATTTCCTGTAGTATGGATTAGAATCAAACAATATAAATCCTCATCATTTACTGAAATACCACTATTAAGGAGATCATAGATTAATGAATGAAGGCTTTCATTCCTGGAAAGAGAAATACATTAAGATGGTAATTTAATTAAACCCTTGATTTTTACCTAGAAAAAAATCTAGAATACTGTACACTATTTCTGGTTCAAAACTGTAAGGAAAAGTGTGAAGCATCAGAGACAGTCTAGTGGGGATCCTGGGATTCACTAAGATGAAAGGGCACAGAACACTGAGTGGAAAGCAGAATAATTAAGGTGAAGCCTTCATTTTAAACAAGTGAGGGGAGAACCACCAAGAAATACAGTCGATTTCTACATTTTCTGTGATTAAAAACTGTAAAAATTGGCTCTTACTCCCAGTTTATCCAAATATAGAGCATAAATGCATCAACATTTTAAACAACCTATCAACTTAATTCCCAGGGTTTAGGATAAGGATGTCAGGATATCAGGTAATTTATTTTTCCATTTCAAAGAAGCAAAATCTGTTCTTTATGCAGATTCTGAGATCTTAAGAAGTAAAGTAACTCAAGGCTGTGGTCCCTAGTTAAACAGCTAGAGAGGAAGTAGCACATTAAACATAGTTCTAGCACATTATATGCCTTTTTACTTTCCTTTCTTTTTATTTTAATTTTAACTTTGGTTTTTGGCAACATAATGCTGTAATCCAATTGTTGGCAATAGACTTTATTATCACACACAGAGAATTAAATAAAAGTCAATTATGAAATCTAAAGCCTGGATAAAAATAGTAGTAGAGCTTTATAATGTTCACTTCTAGATGTTTTGTGGGGAAAGCTTTTATCTGCTCAAGATTATACAGTCTGAGTTCATTTTCACTGTGTTTATTTCTAATTCCATTGTCAATGTTTATTAAAGTCAAAGAAATAACTAGACCATATTTAGAACCATCCTTATAACAATGCTTGAGAGACATTGTGGTAAGGGGAAGACAAAAAATGATTGTGTAAATATCATTCGAGACCTGCTCTTAACATAAATAATTGCTTTCCTATACCCTGCTTTAGCTTCATCTTCTCTTATCAGATTTCTCTTTTAATCTATCTCAGTGGTCAGGAATTTAATTTCACCTTAATAACTCACTACAACTCAAAACATGCAACAGATGTACTTAATACTATTAATAATCTTTGAAGTGTCAAAATAGCTTTATTCCAAAAAATGATCATATGAGTAGTTCTGGGAATAATGTAGCATTAATTAAAGTTATATTGTGTTGTACATTAATGGAAACTTGCCTCTTACAGTTCCCATTTCAAATAAGGTTAGGTAAAACCAAAGAGGAAATCAAGAGTGATAAGAATGAGGTACTTAAAGATATATATACCTTGTCCTTGAGATCTCAAAATTTAATAAAAGTCATTATCAAATAATTAATAGGAAAGGTGTTGAAGTACTTCCTACCTCAGAATGCTAGATCATTATATAGATCTTCCAAAGAATAGAATTCCAAAATAACATAAATATTTTGAGATGTTTTATTATATGGTTACATACTTTTGGAATAATGAGATTTCCACTCAAAAATTCAAGTGGCTTAGCGGTGACACCTAAATTACCATCATCATTAATAATTCATTCTCATAAATCACTTTGAGAATTTGTGTTTTCATCAGGTTTAGATTTCCTTTTAATTTGGAGAGCACAACCTCTATAAAAGAGATTTAACCAAAACATTCACCAGCACATTGCCAATTTCATGATGAGCCTCTCATACCTTAGTTAAGCCTCTGCAAAACAACAGATATCCAACTTTCAGAGAAGGACATCAGTGAACCACAATGGCAGGAGCAAATATTAAGTGTTTATTCTATGCACTTTCATTTTAAATCCTACTCTTAACTGGTCTTTTTTTTTTAGGACCAGAAAGTTGAACTACTCTCCAGCAAAGTCCAAGCTTCGTAAGAGCAGGAAATGTTTCATTTTTTTGTCGTTTTGTTTCTCAACAGCTTGTTCACTAGTCAGTGTGCTGTCATCCTTCAATTAATTTCTATTGAATTGAATTACACCAGATAATGAGTTAGAATTAGAATTATTTTCTTTGAAATTGAGATACAAGAACTAGGGGTTGAGATCCTATTAAGAAAGTTAACCCTCTTCATAATATTTGGTTTCATCTAAGTAAAATAAGTAAATAGTATTGCTTTAGAAAGTTTCAATAAAGTAATATCAAGACAACTAAAAATAAATTGAAGTCATAAAACTAATTCTTGCTTCTATATTATGGTAAAGTCAATTAATATAAATGTGAACAAGCACTATGAGTGTAAATTATAAAGTGAAGACTTTATTCCTCCTATCCTACATATTCTTCCATATATTAATAAACATGCTCAGTTAGTCAATCAATAACAGTGCCTACTTGGGCTAAGCTTTGGGCTAAGTGGTAGAGGTGAAAAGAGAGGCAAAAAATATTCCTTATTCTCAAAAAACTGACAGTCTAATGAGGGAAATAACATGTAATCAAGTATGTTCAAACTACATAGATAAATAGAAAATAGTTTAATACACAGATATGATATGATATGTTATGATATATGATATTATCAATAATATAATGTGATTCATTGAGTTATCAACAGAAGGGGTACTTTCACCAAGAAGGAATGAAAATACTTCTAGCTGATGGTGGGAGCTTAGCTGGGACCTGAAGGGAGTCAAGAAACCAAGAGGTAGAAATAAGAAGGGAATATATTAAAGACATCAGGGACAAACAGTGAAAATCCTTAGTTAGGAAAAGAGTGTTTTATTCAAGTTACAACAGGTCAGTTTTCCTGGGTCAAGGACTCCATGAAGGAGAGTTAGGTATAAGAAGACTGAACAGATAAGGAGACAGATTATAAGAGCTTTAAATACCAGAGAGTTTTGTATTTAATACTAAAGGTGATAGAGAGGTATTTATAAAAAATGGGAGTTATATGGTCAGACATACATTTAGAGAGATCAGTTTAACAGCTGAGATGAGGATAGGCTAAGATTGGTAGTGACTTGGGGCTAACGAGATCAACCAGAGGCTCTTGTCATAGGTCAGGTATGAGGTGATGAAGGGCTGCACCAGGATGGTAACAGTGTTAGAGGAAAGAAGAGGACAAATACAAGAGATGGTACAAGGAGACAGAGACATAGAGACAGAAAGAGAGAAATCAAAGATGATTCCTCTTTTGAACCTGAGTGATTGGAAGGCTACTGGTACCCTCAGTAGTATAGGAAAATTAGAAAGGTAAGGATTTCGGATAATCAATCAGTCAATCTAATCAATCAGTCAGTCAACCAATAAACATTTATTTAACACTTAGTATTTTTGAGGAACCAGGCTAAGCACTCTGGTTACAAATAAAAGCAACAATAAACATTGTCCTTGATTGCAAGAGTTTACATTTTAATCTGAGAAAATAATCTATAAAATTAAAACTGAAAATCTGGGAGAAGGGAGAATGAGGAGAAATATATGCACAAGATAGCAAAGTCTGAAGAATAAATAATGGTTGGTCTGGGGGAAGTTCTAGTAAAAAGTCATTAATGAAAGGAAACACACAGAGGAAGAGAAGCAAGGGGACTGAGGCTTGATGGAAAAGTCTATAAAATTAATGATGACTGGTTTGAGTCATTCCTTAAAATAGAACTCACCCTTGGAGGAAAGATCTCATAAAGTCAGAAGACAGAGTCAGGGGCATGGTGACAAAATTTGGGAATGAGGGGAAAGAAGGTTAGTCTGAGTGTTTCTTCAAGATATAATTTCAGACAAAAATTCATCAATGAGTGAAGGAGTCCATAAAGATCAAGGGAAAAGAAAGCCAAGGCACGATGGTGAAGTCCACAGAATGAGATACACCAGCCTTTTGGTCCAGTAACACCAAAACTGATGAGTTGGGCTAAAACTAGCTTAATTTCACACAGAAATTCTACTCATAATAGGGCATTTCTTGGCTTTAACTCTGTGTTGAATGACTGCCCTGATAAACTATCTATTTTCTGAGGCAGAGAAGCACTGAAGTAGTGCTTGTTCTGAAATGACCAGCGAGGGCTAATCATTATAACAATTTTCTAATGATCAGTGTAACTGATCAGTAGGAATCCCAGGTTCTGTTTGTAACTTTATATGAAAGGGAAAAGTCATTTTTCCTGGATGAGTCATCTTAGAACACAGGTTCACATTTGTTGGTAGTCATTATTCCAACTAATTGCAGCTATCCAGTGTATCCCAGAAACCAGGAGCAAGGCCCTTAAAATATGAGCATATCAAAGACATCACTCAAGCTGGTGATTCTTTGAGGCCAATCATTATTAGTTCCCCATAGCCATGATAACAGTTATTACATTTCTTATACACGTAACCATAACATGATTTTTCTTCTTTTAGACAATACAATAAAAATAGCCAGTTTTTTTATCAGAGAATTTAGAACCTTTGTCATAATCCTTGAAAGAATAGTCTTTATAACCCCCCCCCCGCCCCCCCCAATGGACTGTTGTATGTGAGAGTACTGTAAAACTTCATCACTTGGTGTCCTCTAGCCCCAAAGCATTATTTACCAGTTGTTTGTAGAGTGCCATGGGAGTGGGAATGGACCAGGGACTGGGGAGGTTATTTAAGCACTTGTATTTGGTTTAATAAATGGAGATCTAGGAGATCTTGAAGATCTTGGAGAATTTGTCAGCTTGTCTCCTGCCCCTACAACATTCACCTGGGTAAGGATAAGCTAGCCAGAAGGAACCGAACACTTCCTGAGCAGCTAGTCTAACAGGAATTTAACACTCCCCCCCCAAAAAAGGACAAGAAAATCATGTTGACTAATTGAATATTTAAAAACTTTGTTAGGGCATTTGCTTTAGAATCAACCTGGAGCACTTCAAATCTTAATTCTTATCCATACTGGTTTTGTAACCATAGAGAAGTTATTTAACTTTTCAGTACCCCTAGGAATTTCACAAAGATTGTAAATTCCAGATGAGCTGTTAACTACCTGAGTGAAGGAAGTTTCCACACCTTGAGTTACCTCACACTAATGAAACCACAAGTCTACATTTAAAAATAAAGATAAAAATAAGACATTTTAATATTACCTGGGATCTAAAGTTTCACTTTTTGTGTATCTAAATATTATAAATTTTGCTCATCTTCTACTTCTTCCCACATTATCCTATTATAACCTCATTAAGGAGGAAAATAAATTTCAAAGGAAAAATAACTTCCAGATGTTTGCCTAAACTTGTTTCCTATGTACTTACTCTCCATCAAATTTTAACGTTCAAGAGTCATCTATTCTTAAGCATTTCAGATTAATTGCCCCCAAACTTTATGTTCAACCCCATTCTTGGTGGCAGAATATGAGACTGAAAGGGGAATGCAAATTAATTTATCCAGTGAATCCCATGGGAACCTGAAAATCCCTTAAGGAAACATCATCATCTTAATCACTCTGGTTTTTGGTACAGATTATTCAAGGTAATGTTCTGATTTATTTCTCTGGGCCTTTTGAGGTGATTATAGCATGAATCCCCTAAGAAGCATAGATCTACAACCTTATTATCCCATTTCTTCATGTATATAAAAGGCATATGGCTATGGTTACTAATTACTTGCCTTAGAGAAGGCAGAAGAAATAAAATAAAACCAGGCATGGACTTTCAACCATTCATTTAAATTAAGCCCTGCAGACTCTGATAGAGAAGTACATTTTCGTTTCTTCCCAAATTTGACATCAGCTTCCCTTTGTTTCCAGTTTAATTCATGTGCCTTAAGACTGGAGCAATTTAAAAGTTTATGCTTTACTTTAATAAGAGAAATAATCATTTTTATGTATGAAGCACTCACCCATCAAAACTCCTTGGGCATTGTTCACATAAATAATGAAAATAGAAGGAAAATAAAAACAATACATTCAAATGGATGTTCCTATTTCAACCCTTTAAAGAAAAGGAAAAAATGGATAACAGATCTTTGAAAAATGATTTAACTAGAAAAGGAAAAAGAATAGTTTAAAATAGTCTATCAAAATATCTCCCACATGTTTGATTTTTTCTCCTTCAAGGAATACAAAGTCATACTTTTAGCATAATTTGAAAGAAAATATCACTACCTTTTTATTTCTTTTCCTCTTTGTGTATTCTTTTCATTTATTTCTTATTTTAAAATATATCTCCACAACTAATGAACTAGCAATATATAGAGATAGTCAGCTGAATTCCTCAGTGAAGCTTGGGGCCAAACATGCAAAAGTAATGAAATATGAGCAGGGAGTGTAGTAATAAGGATGGAAAATGGAAAAGGACAAGGTGGACATTTACAGAATAATTAAAACAGAAGGGATCTTGAAGGATTATTTATTCTATTCCTTTTATTAATGGCCTTTTCTAGTCTGGAGCAATTACTTCCTGATCCATCTCATAGATGAATGACACCTCAGTTCAATACTGAACTAAAGACCTTCAATGCATGTTAACCTAGTTATTGTACTTATTGTAATCTTTTAGAGTAGGAATGCTTAATCTTTTTTGTTTCATACACTTCATTGGCAGTATAATGAAACCTGAGGACCCCCATTCTGAATAAGTTTTGTTGGCTACATACATTGTAACTACTTGCTAAATTTTACTTAGAAATTAGTGAAAATACAAATTTAATTTTTTTTCTTTCAAAGTCACAGACTCTCAAATTTATATTTGGATCCCAGGTTAAGAACTACTACTCTGGGGCCTAATCTAGGTGTCTGTGTGTGTGTGTGTGTGTGTGTGTGTGTATACAATAAACAAATACATGCTTCCACAAAGTGATAATAATGATGATGATGATAATGATGATGTCAAATATAATTTGATCCCTTCAGGATGAGATTCATTTTGATCAATTTCAATGCTATGATATTTAAGGGATTTTGACACAGAAACAGAGCCACATCACCTGTCCTCCAAGTGAAAGTCAGGAAATAATGAGAAGTCTTTCTTTTCCTATCAAACAAGTCGTAAGAAAAATTTATTTTATTCATGGAACCATAGGCAAAGAACCTGTAATTTAATGAAAGGAAAAAGGCTTAGATAAAGTAAGAGAAGAAACTTTGACACATTTGTTTTTTGTTTATTTGTTTGAGCTTTTTTATATGTGAAATTACAACCATCTGTAATGGGGAGAGGGTCTCCAAAGTCTCATCAAAAACCTAAAAAAGTCACTCCCTTATACATGAGAACAAGTCTAAAATCAGCCATTTTCAGACTCTTACCAGTTCCTATT
The DNA here is from genome assembly GCF_037893015.1 of Macrotis lagotis. NCBI lineage: Eukaryota > Metazoa > Chordata > Mammalia > Peramelemorphia > Peramelidae > Macrotis > Macrotis lagotis. Next base: position 465,435,391 of record NC_133658.1, read on the forward strand.
CCCCTCCCCACTTCTTTGTACTTTAAACTGTGATTCTAAAAGATCACTCGATGGATATCTGGAAGTTATGGAACAAATGCCATATTCCTTTACCATCATTTACCACCATGGAGCCTCTTCCCCACTACAAAAGGGAGGCATCCATAATACATTTAAGAGATAGAGCATTGACTATAAAAAGGCAGAAATATAATAAACCATCTTGGAACAAATAGCTCCACCTTATCCAGATATATATTTGGAAAATCACAAGACTCAGTCCTGTCTCCAGCCATTTATATATATATGTCTTAGAGGTAGCTTTTTCTTTTTCTCCTCCTTCTTATAGATTCTGAATTACACCATAATCATGCATTTGGAAGGGGTTTTGGCACCAAATGTAGGAAGTAGGGAAAATAACTAATCAATTTTACTCATGTTAAAATTCCTAGAAATAACCCCAGAGTAGCCTCATTCAAAATTCAGTCCTCTGCTTCAGGAAGATAAATAGCAAGGGAGCATAGAATTTAGACCTAGGGATGACTTTGAAGCTTACATAGTCTAACATTTTACAAATGAGGAAACAGGTCCACAGGAGTGAAATGAGTATACCAAGGACAAATGATATGTAGCAAGTCATGACTTCAGAACTTTTTACTCCGGATCTAACACTCTCTCCACTAGCCCATGATTCTTGTTATCATAATTCTCCAGAATAGATAGTATCTTTTATTATTGAAGAAATTTAAACCTCCACAATTCTCCTAAGCCATATTATAAGAGACAAATGTAATTGTATTAATTTCTTCTTACTTGTAGTATAAAATCCAGCCATCCATAGCTAAAACAAAATACCAATAATGAATTGTTTATTTTGGACTGCCCAGAGATGAACAGCAATTTATTTAGTCTAAAGAGTATCCTGGCAACCTTTTCCAGTAGGTCCTATAGAAGGGGCAAGATATGAGTATTTTGGGGCAGCTAGGTGGGTCAGTGGATAGAGCACCAGCCCTGGAGTCAGGAGTACCTGAGTTCAAATGTGGTCTCAGACACTTAATAATTCCCTAGTGTGTGGCCTTAGGCAACCCCATTTGACTTGCAAAAACCTAAAAAAAAAAAGAGATATGAGTATTTGTCCATGTGTGTATGTATATGTATGTGTCTATATATGTGTTTATGTATATATATACACATATATTTTATATATATTAAAATATAAACATAATATATGACATTTTTATATATATTTCTCTACACTTTATACTGTTGAATGCAGCTGACCTTGCTTGATCCCAGAGCTATCAATTGCCTGAATACTATTGAAAGAAGTTTTTAAAATAAGATTATTGAAAACAAAAATCAGAAGGGCTACCTGACTTTGATCCTAGCTGATCCCATGATTGGACCATGTCCAAACCAGTTTCCCTATTGTTACTCCTGGAACTGGAGTCTGCTGTTCTAACCAGGTGTCAGTGGTCTCTCTGTATGTCGTCCACCTTCAGTTCCCAGGATCTTCTCTGTAGATTTTCAGTTGTTATGCAAAATAATTTACAAACAACTTTTGAAGCTATACCTCCCCTAAGACTCCTTCCTAGTTGAAATGGTTGAAATGTATTTAACCCTGACCCCCTTTGCCCCTTTTTGGTACACCAGTATCCTGGTACTATTTGCTGTCCCCAAATTACAATTCCCTTACCTTCATTAAACATCTTAGTACTACTTTATTATTTTGGTAGTCTTCTTTCTTACAAGTGGATGTATCATACACATATGTGTATGTTATTTGTATGTGATACTTTCATATTTACTAGCATTGTGGAGCACAGAAAATATAAATAGCATCAACAATAATGTTGGACAAAATTGTAAAGTAAAACATTGCCTTTTTATGCCCTTCAAACTTCCCATCAGTGTATACCCATGGTTTTCCTAGACTTCTTAGTACCCTCCATCACTGGATTGCCTCACCACTGAAACAGAATGTTCAATTTCTCAGTTTCCTACCTCTTTCAAAACAGTCATTCTGTATCCAACTTCCTCAGGGTCCTATTCTCCCATATAGGATAGTGAATAGCAATAAATTAATATTATTTTTTGTTGTTCATAATAACAATAATAATTCCAAAAATGATGACTCCCATTCATAGAACTTTTTAAGTTTTAAAAAAAACATTATCTATATTTTTTTCATTTTCTCTTATGATGATTCTGTGCCTAGGTTATTTAATAGATGAGAAAATTCAGTCTTGAAGCGGTTAAATGATTCCCCTACAGTAAGGATGAGTAACTTTCAATCATGTAACAAGTATTTACTAGCATCTACTATAGGTATTATACTAAGCACTGAGATCAAAAGAAAGTTAAAAAATATAAACCTTATTGTCAAGGACCTCACAGTTCTGGGAATGTAAATAGTAAACATTTCTAGTATGCTGGTTCTTTATTTGGAAATAAGTAGCAAGTGAAAGGGCATATATGAAAAGACTGAATATTGGGCAACTGAACATGTTGGCCAGTGGTACTTTGGGGCAGGAAGAAACAAGTTTGAGGAATCCAAGAATACTGGAACTTTTTTTCCTTTTTCCCTGCCCTCTCACAACCAAGCCTGAAGTTTTCCACATTCCCCCATGGAAGTATTATAAATGGTCTTCTTAAATCTTTTTTGTTTTAGGTTTTTGCAAGGCAGTGGGGTTAAGTGGCTTGCCCAAAGCCACACAGCTAGGTAATTCTTAAGCGTCTGAGGTTGGATTTGAACTCAGGTACTCCTGACTCCAGGGTCGGTGCTCTATCCACTGCACCACCTAGCTGCCCCCCTCTTAAATCTTTTTATTCAATTCTAGGGCTCCTGAGGTAATTCATCTATCATCTTGACTTCTGGCATATGAGCATATGGTTCAAAAGGACCTGGAATCAGTTCCATGTTCTCTAGCAACTAGACAATAGTCAAAAGATCTTTTTCTCCATGTTATTTTTAAAATTTTATTTATTTATTTTCATCCATAAGCACATGCGTATTTTCAAAGTACAAAATTTCCCTCCACCTCCCCCCCATCAAGGAATAGTCAGGTTAGCATTTTACATACATATTTTGTTAAACATGCTTATAAATTAGTAATTTTGGGCATGAGGAATTAGGATTAAGGAAAAGAGATACATAAGACATAATTTTTATAGAGTGTTCATCAGATTTGGAAGGGTTGGGTTTTTTTCTTCTTGTTTTGTTTTGTTTTTCTTCCTCTGCTTGGGGATAACATAATCCATACCCAGTCAAATACAGTTGTCCTAGCTCTCTGGACTATTGAGAGGAGCTGCTTCCTTCAAGGTTGGCCATCTCATAATGTTGTTATTGATGTGTACATTCTTCTTTTGGTTCTATTCCCTTTGCTCAGCATCAGAGTCCATTCCATGCTTCTCTAGAGTCTGATCATTTATGGTTTCTTATAAAACAATGGTATTCCATAGTGTTCATGTATCATAACTCATTTAGCCATTCATTCCCCAATTGATGGGCATCCCCTCAATTTCCAATTCTTTACCACTACAAACAGAGTTGCTGTGAATATTTTGGAACATGTAGGACTTTTCCCATTTTTTATAATTTTTTTGGATATAGATCTAGAATTTGAATTGCTGGGTCAAAGGGAATGAACAGTTTTATTGCTCTTTGGGCATAGCTCCATATTGCTCTCCAAAATAAGGATGGATTCATTCACAACTCCACCAGCAATGCATCAATGTCCCAATCTTCCTATAACCTCTTCAACATTGATCATCTTCCCTTTTTTTCTTATCTGAGCTAATCTAATAGGTGTGAGATGATACCTCATTTTTGTTTTAATTTGCATTTCTCTAATCAATAGTGATTTGGAACATTTTTTTCATATGATTATATATAGATTTAATTTCTTCATTTGAAATCTCTGTTCATATCCTTTGACCATTTATCAATTGGGGAATGACTTGTCATCTTATAAATTTGATGAAATTCTCTTTATATTTCAGAAATGAGACCTTTATCAGAACTCTTGGTTGTGAAGATGGTTTTCCAATTTTCTACTTTCCTTCTAATTTTGACAGCAATGATTTTATTATTGTAAAACCTTTTTAATTTAATATAGTCAAAGTCATTCATTTTGCAGTTTATAGCATGCTCTAATTCTTGTTTGGTCACAAATACATTCCTTTTCCAAAGATCAGATAGAGTATTTTTTTTGATCTATTAGTTTATCTATGGTATTGCTCTTTATGTCTAAATTCTGTACCCATTTTGATTTTTATTTTGGTAAAGAGTAAGAGATGTGGATCTATGCCTAGTTTTTGCCATACTATTTTCCAGTTTTCCCAACAATTTTTGTCTAGTTGTGAGTTCTTATCCCAGAAGCTGATGTCTTTGGGTTTGTCAAATTGTAAATTGCTGTAGTCTTTTACTTCAGTTTATTTTGAACCTATCATAATCCACTGATCCATTACTTTATTTCTTAACCAGTACCAGGTAGTTTTGGGGACAACTACACTATAAAGCAGCTGCCCCTATACAAACAAGATAGATATAGAATAAACTAGAAATATTCAAGGAGGGAAGTCCATGAAATTAAGGTAGACTGTGAGAGACTTCTTACAGAAGATTAAAACTTTACCTGAGGGGCGGCTAGGTGGTGTAATGGATAAAGCACTGGCCCTGGAGTCAGGAGTACCTGGGTTCAAATCTGGTCTCAGACACTTAATAATTACCTAGTTGCGTGGCCTTGGGCAAGCCACTTAACCCCGTTGGCCTTGCAAAAACCTAAAAAAAAAAAAACAACTTACCTGAGACTTAAAGAAAATCAAGAAAATCAGATGAAGAAGATAAGAAAGAAGAGTGTTCCAGGTATAACCAAGGAAAATGTTTGAAATGGAAAGATTGAATTTCTTGTTTGAGGAAGCATGTGGAAGCCAGGATCACGAAATGCTAAAAGGGATTATTATAAAAATATTATAAATATAGGAAAAACCTTTAAAAATCCAACAGAGGATTTAAATTCATGTCTTCCTGACTCCAGGTATTTCATGATTTACAGAACCCCACATGTATTATACCACCTAACTAAAAGTGCCTCATCAAAATCAGCATATAATAACTCATAATTTTATGCTGAGATATTGCAAGGTAAGAAATAACTCTGGTTAATCACAAATCTTTCAAGAAAGCAGAATATTCTGACTTTAATGATCCTTAGGTTCAGAATTTCTCACAGAATAGTTAAAAAATGTTTTTACTCAGAGGAGCCTTTTTCCCTTAAAACACAATCACAGAATTAGACTTTCATTCAACAGGTAAAGTTGACCCTTTATGACACTGTGATGAAGGTGACAACAAAAATTCTCAATAGGTAGACAGGGAAATGGGGGGAAAAAAAGGTGAACAAATTTAAACTAAGGGGAAAGAGGAGGTTTTGATGAAAGGGAGAATGAAAGTTATATCAAATATCCATTGTTGGTGCTAAATAATTCTAAAGAATTTTCTACTCAGAATTCTACTTCTTATTAGCAGTCAAAATTGTTATCACACCCTTGAGACAGTTTAGGTCGACAGTCATTTCTCATAACAATTTTGATTGCTCTCAAGAATGGTTACAAGAATGTTTTCTTGCCCAGAATGAAACCTATCCTTTCAGGTTTCTTATCTCTCCTTTCTGTAATGACAAAAACCCTTGTCTCCTCTGCCTTAAAGCATGTGTTCTTGGCATCTTTGACCCTATCATCAATTGTTTGCCTCACAATCATACATTATTTCTAGCCCATGACCACACATTCTTTCCAATTTATCCTGCCTGATGGTTTCTGAGAACAGCTGTCTCTAAATATAATCGTATTGAATAACTACATAGCTCCGGTGAATTATGTCACTTCACTAAATAACTCTCTCTCTCTCTCTCTCTCTCTCTCTCTCTCTCTCTCTCTCTCTCTCTCAATGTTTCGGGGCTTACATGATCATTAGTCTAACATGTTACCTGAGAACTATAGTGCATGGGTTATGTCTGACGATATCTCTCTAAAATAGTCAGTGCATGGAACTCCACTCAAGGAATTATAGTGACCATTTAAATAGGCTGTCTTCTGGTAAGAAGAACCCTACAAATTATCTCTTCTAATTTGCAAGATAAAATTAATTATGTCACTTCACTAAATAACTCTCTCTCTCTCTCTCTCTCTCTCTCTCTCTCTCTCTCTCAATGTTTCGGGGCTTACATGATCATTAGTCTAACATGTTACCTGAGAACTATAGTGCATGGGTCATGTCTGACGATATCTCTCTAAAATAGTCAGTGCATGGAACTCCACTCAAGGAATTATAGTGACCATTTAAATAGGCTGTCTTCTGGTAAGAAGAACCCTACAAATTATCTCTTCTAATTTGCAAGATAAAATTGTAATGAAAGTGGCGTGACTTGATTATTTAAAAGTTTAAAAAGAAGCAATGCAAAAGAGAATGATCTTTTATCTTAATCTTTTATCTTTTTCCTACAGTATCTAAAATATCTGAATGCCCAAGCCAACAAATGAGCAAAAAGGAAGCATGACTAGTTTGGTGGGTGTCTTACTTTTAGGTGAGATAAATTTTCATTTATCAGTATCTTGTACTGCTCATTCCATAGTTTTTGCCCAACCTATCCATGCTAAGAAAATTCTAGTTTTGAATTTCTCCATTATTTCTGACTGCACTTCTGAACTCATTTACACTAATAAACTTTTTTTTATTGATTATGACATAATATGCTGTTTTCCATCATAGCTTGGGTTTAAACCACTCTAGCCTATAGCATGCTCTTTCTAAGTCTATTGTTTGTAACATAGCATGAATTGGTTTTTTCCCTTTAGAGTAAAGAAACCCAAGTAAAATGATGTGTAGAAATATAAAGGGAAATTTTTCAATAATAACATTGTACATGTTTCCATTGATATCTCCACCAAGTGCCACATCTTCATAGTTGTTTATATTACATTATTGCATCATGCTTGTATATTTTTTTTCTAATTTGATGAATTTGGGAGTTCTGACATCATTTCAATCCATATGTATTCTCATATAAAATTCTCAAATGTTCTCAAATGTATTTTCTCATTTAAAAAAATCAATACTCATGAAAAAAATTCCATAAATAAACCAAATGAATCAAACAAGAAGTAGTTATCAGATACTGGGTCAACTAGGTGATGTAGGGGATACAGTGGTGAATCTAGAGTTAGAAAGACCTAGGTTTAAATTCAGTCTCAGACACTTAGTAACTGTATGAGCCTGGACAAGTCATGTAAACCTCTGCTTACATCACTTTTCTTCATCTTTAAGATGAGGGTAATAATAATACCATCTACTTTCCTGGGTGATTGAGAGGATCAAATAGGATAATTCTAAAGTACATAGCATAGTTCAGAGCATATAGCAAATACCATAAAAATTAGTTATTGCTATTACACTATCTAGTGCATGCATGTACTGGGGACAAATACAAAGGATAAAATGATCCCCAAGTATGTGTTGAAACCACTATTTAATTTTGCAATTAGTTCATTTTTGAAAGTGAAATATGAAATTTAGCTAACAAAAGAGAAACAAGATAAAACATAACTAGATGAACAGCATTACTTTCTAGCAACATATTGTAGGTTTCTGAATTTGTTTGAACTAGAAGTCTCTAAAAGATTTATTCTTAAAAATTAAAAGAGAATTGATTATCATAAAAATACCCTGGAATACTGCAAGATGATATTGTCTTCTACTTAGCCAAATAAAATGGAATTAAGTAGGATTTTAGTAACAGATATTTTGTCATCATATAAGAATTTGAAATGCTTTGAGTTATGTGCAGTATACTGTGGCATACTAAGAATATAGTGAGGTGTTCACCACTTCCAAAAACCCCATGCCCTGAACACTTAACAAAAGTTTACATTTTATAGGGGTATATCTATAAAATAATGTGACTGAATTTTGTAAATAAACTTAGAAGAATGAAAATACCCGTAGGAGTGTTACTTCTTTTAAAGTAAAAGTAAAGTTCCCCACTCATCCTAGAGATATTATAATTTCTCCCAAAATTTTTTGAAATTCTTCTTATAGAATTGTTTTCAAAATTTCCAATACATACTTTTCAAATTCTCAATTGTAGCAAATCTATATCCTCAGAATAAGAAGTGATAGCTGAAGTTGTTTAGGACCACACCTGGAGAATAAGGTGGATAATTTGATCAAGATGATAAACACAACTCATGGACAGGGGTTAATTACAACTATAAAGCAAATAATTATTTCATATATATATGTGTATAAGTCATAAATTTGGGTGATTATAATTTCTCATTTGGTGTATTATATAAAATTACTTGATTTTCTATTATTATATATTATATATAATCATATATTAACCTTATCTTTAACATAAATTCCACTTGCATTAAATAATATATTGTACTTATCCAATAGGAATTTAGTGAGAAATCATGTGTATACCTAGCACCATATGAAACCCAGTAGGTCAGGGGTAATGGGTTTAAAAGAAGCTAAAAAACTATTAACAGATTCAGAAAAAGGGAGAGGCAACTGTTTATAGTGAATAGCATCTTCCTCAGGTGATAAATTATTTGAATATTATGTGAAGTTCATTTTTTAACTCTAGCATGCACCAAAGAATGTTTTTAATAGCATCGAATGAGAAAATAACCATTTCAAAACCCTTAATGCATAAATAAAATTCATTTTCTTGCCTTTTTTTTTTAAACAAATGCTTAAAAGCACCCATAACAACGCAGTATATTGTTAGGCAAACATGCATTACCATGTAATCCATTGAAATACAATCCATCAGAGACTAAGGATATGAAATAAAGTTCGTGGAAGACAGCTCATTATTTTCTATTGAATGTTTTAACAAATGTTTCCTTTCATTTTTTTGTTCTCATTATTTTTGTACCTTGGTATTTAGAAAAACACATGGAAAAATTCATAGTCCACATTATCAATCATAAAAGAAAGTTGAAGATTATAATACAAATATACATCACATTGTCCCTTCAGAAGCATACCTATGCTTTGGACAGACATGGCATTAAACCTATTTCAATTTACCTTAATTTATTTTGCATAAACATCATTTTATTTTTAAAAAGCATAATTATTACACAAGGAGTTTCCTTAACCATTGCAAGACCATAATATTTGCATGTGCCTAGTGGCTTAATTGCCACTATATGAGAGGAGGCTGTGATTTCATTTTTTGTCACTTATGTATACTGTTGATACGTAGCATGTTATCTTTAAAAGTATATTTCATCACTACAAAGGGGGAGGTACCTGTAAATAAAAAAAACTGATCTCAGAAACAGAAAGGATGATGCAAAACACAGATTAGGAGGGAAGAAAGGAAGAAGACAAAGACAAAACTATCAGACAACTTAGATTAAAATACAAAGAAACATGAGACATCTTTAACAATAATAAGATTGAACACATATAACATTTACTATACTAGGCTCTTTGCAATTATTATCTGATTTGATCCTCTCAGCAAATCTGGGAGGTAGCTATAATTATCCCATTTTATAAATAAGGAAACTTAAAGAAATGGAAGTGACATGAATTATTCAGGGACATAGAGCTAGTAAGTATCTGAGGTTCAATTTGAACTTAGTCTTCATAGCTCCAGGTCTGGTGTCAAATAGAAGAAATTGCAATTGCAAAAAATATAAGCCTTTTTATATTTCTATTTTTATTTTGTGAAATGTTCACCAATTACATGTAAATATTTTTAACAATTATTTTTTTGTAAATTTTGAGTTCCAAATTTTCTCCCTTCTTCTTGTATCATTCATTTTGAAAAAGGCAAGCAATTTGATTTCAGCTTTCTATATAAAGTCATGTAGTTTCTATATTAGTCATGTTGTAAAAAAAAGGAAAAAATTTAAAAAGTAAAAAATAATATGCTAAAACCAAATTCAGTATTCAATTCTCTCTCTGGAAGTGTATAACATTTATAATCATGGGTCCTTTGGAATTCTTGTATCATTGTCTTAATCAGATTAGTTAAGACTATCACAATTGATCATCTTTTTTTTTTTTTTTAGGTTTTTGCAAGGCAATGGGGTTAAGTGGCTTGCCCAAGGCCACACAGCTAGGTAATTATTAAATGTCTGAGACCGGGTTTGAACCCAGGTACCCCTGACTGCAGGGCTGGTGCTTTATCCATTACGCCACCTAGCTGCTCCTATAAAATATTTTTTGGTAATTTGATTGTGGTACTGAATAAACAAATTAACTTGTATAAAATTATCATTTTTATTATATTGGTTTGGCCTACCTATGAATAATTAATATTTTTTCTTTTGTTTAGATCTGATTGTATTCATATGAAACATGCTTTACAATTGTGTACATAAAATCTCTAGGTTTGAATTGAAAGATTTCCACAGTTCCTTTAAGTGGGATTTCTTTAAATCTCTTGCTGCTATGCTTTGTAGTAGTATATAGAAATACTGACAATTTATGTGAGTTTATTTTATATTCTGCAAATTTACTGAAGTTGCTCGTTGTTCTAGCTAATATTTTATTGATTCTTTAGGGCTTTCTAAGTATATTATATTATCTGCAATGAGGGCTACTTTTGGTGTTTGATCTTTGTGATATAGTGCTACAATCCTATTGTTTTATTTAATATTTTTGCATTGATATCATTGAGGAAATTAGCCTATAGTTTTTTTCACTTTTTTTGCTGAACCCATTTTAGATATCAAGACTATACATGTGTTGTAAAAGAACTTTGGTTGGATTCCTTTAACTATTTTTTCATATAGTTCATACAGTTTGAGATTAATCATTCCTCAAATATTTCATAGATTTAATCCATCTGGTCCTGGGGATAGTTTTCTTAGAGAGATCATTGACAACTTTTCCAATATCTTTGTCTCAGATGTGAGTTATTTGAGCATTGTATTTGTTTTATTGTTAATCTAAGCAGTCAATATTTTTATAAAAATATCTATTCATTTCACCTAGATTATTAATTTTACTAGCATATAAATTGGGCAAATTAACTCCTAATTTTTACTTTGATTTCACAATTTTAATTAGTGCTGTATATACCCTTTTTATTTTTGATATGAGCAATTTGATTTTCTTTTTTCTTTTTATCTAATTAAAATCACTAATAGTTTATCTAGTTTATTGTTTGTTTGTTTTTAGAGTAAAAGCAACTCCTTGGTTGTATTCATTAACTCATTATTTTGATTTTAACTCATTTTTATTAATTTCTTTGATTTTTCAGGATTTCTATTTCAATATTTAATTGGGAATTGTTAGTTACTTTTATTCTAATTTTTACAATTGCATAGCCAAGTCATTGATGTGCTCTTTCATTCCTTCATTGACATATGCACATTTGGAGATATAAATTTTCCTCTAAGTACTACTTTGGCTTCAAACCACAGATTTTGGAATGTTGCCTCATTGTTGTCATTCTATTTAATGAAATTATTTTTTTTCTATGATTAGTTCTTTGACCATTAATTCTTTATGATTGAATTATTTACTTTCAAATTTAATCTATTCTTCCAAAGTCCTTTATTAAATGTGATTTAAATGTATTATTGTGTGAAAATGATGTATTTAATATTTTTGCTTTTGGTAAATTTAGTCAACATTTGTGAAGATGTTATTTACAACTGAGGAAAAAAGGGTATACTTCCTTCTATTTCTATTTAGTTTTCACCAGAGGACTATTATATCTAACTTTTCTAAGATTTTATATCTACTTCTTGACTTTTTTCTTATTTATTTTGTGTTTAGATATACCTACCTCTGAAAGGGAAAGTTGAGGTCCCTCATTAATGTATTCTGATTGTCTATTTCCTTCTGTAACTTTTCATTTTCTTTAAGAATCTGGATCCTAGGTCATTTTATACTCAATAATATTTAATTGTCTATGTTTTCTTTTAGCAAGATTTCATTTCTCTGTTTATTCCTTTTAATCAGCTTTGTTTTTAGTTTTGCTTTTCTGAGATCATGATCACTCTCCAAGATCATCTTTTTCACTTTATCTGAGGCATAATAGATTCTGCTCTGGTTCTTTATTTTTTTAATCTTTTTTTTTTCCTTTTAAAGATTTTATTTATTTTGAGTTTTGTAATCCCCCCCCACAATCTTGCTTCCCTCCCCCCACTCCCCACACAAGGCAATTTGCCAGTCTTTATATTGTTTCCATGGTATACATTGATCCAAATTGAATGTGATGAGAGAGAAATCATATCCTTTTTTAAATTTTTATTAAAGATATTATCTGAGTTTTACATTTTTCCCCAATCTTGCTTCCCTCCACCCACTCCCCCACAGAAAGCACTCTGTCAGTCTTTACTTTGTTTCCATGTTGTACCTTGATCCAAATTGGGTGTGATGAGAGAGAAATCATATCATTAAAGAGAAGAGAAGTCTAAGAGGTAACAAGATCAGACAATAAGCTATCTGGTTTTTTTCCCTAAATTAAAGGGAATAGTCCTTGCACTTTGTTCAAACTCCACAGCTCCTTATCTGGATGCAGATGGTACTCTCCTTTGCAGACAGCCCAAAATTGTTCCCAATTGTTGCACTGATGGAATGAGCAAGTCCTTCAAGGTTGAACATCACTCCCATGTTGCTGTTAGGGTGTACAGTGTTTTTCTGGTTCTGCTCATTTCACTCAGCATCAGTTCATGCAAATCTCTCCAGGTTTCTCTGAAATCCAGTCCCTCCTGGTTTCTAATAGAACAATAGTGTTCCATGACATACATATACCACAGTTTGCTAAGCCACTCCCCAATTGAAGGACATTTACTGGATTTCCAATTCTTTGCCACCACAAACAGGGCTGCTATAAATATTTTTGTACAAGTGATGTTTTTACCCTTTTTCCTCATCTCTTCAGGGTATAGACCCAGTAGTGGTATTGCTGGGTCAAAGGGTATGCACATTTTTGTTGTCCTTTGGGCATAGTTCCAAATAGCTCTCCAGAAGGGTTGGATGAGTTTACAGCACCACCAACAGTGTTATAGTGTCCCAGATTTCCCACATCCCTTCCAACAATGATCATTATCCTTCCTGGTCATACTGGCCAATCTGAGAGGTGTAAGGTGATACCTCAGAGAAGCTTTAATTTCCAAGAGAAATCATATCCTTAAGGAAGAAAAATAAAGTATAAGAGATAGCAAGATTACTTAATAAGATATCAGGTTTCTTTCTAAATTAAAGTACTTGGTCTTTGTTCAAACTCCACAGCTCTTTCTCTGCATACAAATAGCATTCTCCATCACAGAGAGCCCAAATTGTCCCGGATTGTTGCATTGATGGAATGAACAAGTCCATCAAGGTTGACCATCACCCCCATATTGCTGTTAGGGTGTACAATGTTTTTCTGGTTCTGCTCTCTAGCCCTTTATTTTAATTCTATTTCAAGTCTGTTTCTTGTGAATAACAACTTATATTCTGGTTTCTAATCCATCCATTCTGCTATGCTTTTCCATTTTATAACTGAATTCATCCCATTCTCATTTATAGTTATGATAGCTAACTGTGCACTTTTCTCTGTCTCATTTTCTTCTGTTTTTCTATGCTCTCTCTTTTTAAACTGTCCTCTAGAATCCATTTTTTCCTTCTAAATACTACCTTCTTTTATCTTTCCTCCCTTTGCTTATTCTGTTTTCATTATCCTCTTACATTCCTACTTCCCTACTGGGTAAGATAATTTTCTATTATTAATTGAGTGGGAATATATATTTTCCCCTCTTTGAACCAATTTATATGTGACTGAAGTTCAAATGTTACCTCTCATTTATTCCTTCACTGTAAAAGCTCTTCCTTGAGTTTCTTTTTTTATATGAGATATTTTCCCCCATTCCTTCAAATCCTTCCTCTTTCTCCTAGGGCCTCCCTTTCTTTTTTTATCTCTCCATTTTTTAATATCTTCCTGATATAATCAACTCATTTTCATACCCTTTTTTCTATGTAGAATCCTCCAAACTGTCCTAATAATAGTTCTTTTAAGTTTCCCATATGGAAAGGTAAAAGTGATACTTTCTTGAGTCCCTTATTATTTCTTTTTTCTATTTATTATTTTATGTTTCTCTCGAGTCCTGTATTTCAAAGTCAAATTTTCTATTGATCTTTACTAATTTCTCCAGGAATTCTTGAAAGTATTTAATTTCACTGAATGGCCTTTGTTTGCCTTAATGAGTTCCATTCAGTTTTTCTAGGTAAGTGATTTTTGCTTGTGATCCCAAATCTTCTGTCTTTCAGAATTTTGTATTCTAAGTCCTTAGCTCCATTAATATGGAAGCTATAAAAATCTTATTTAATCCTGACTATTTTTGACCTGGGAGTTTTCATTTTGGGACCTCTTTCAAGTGGTAATTGGTAGATTCATTCAATTTCTTTTTACCCTCTGAATCTTAGATAACAGAACAATTTTCCTTGACAATTTCTTAAAATGTTGTGTCTAGGCTCTTTCTTTAATTCTGATTTCTTAAATTGTCTTACCTCAAGCTATTTCCCAAGTCACTTTTTTTTCTGATAACATATTTCACATTTTCATCTATTTGTTCATTCTTTTGAATTTTGTTAGTGTGCCTTGATTTCTCAAGGCATTATTAGCTTTCATTAAGACAGTTCTAATTTTTAAGGAATTGTTTTCTTCAGGGGACTTTTGAACCTCTTTTTTTTTTATTTGGTCAATTATACCTCTGTCTTTTTTTAATTCATTTGGTGAATCTGTTTTCTAAAGTATTATGTTCTCCAGTATTATTTTGGGGGGCATCTCTTTTCCCAAACTGTTAAATGTCTTTTCATAATTTTCTTTCTTACCTACATTTTTAAACTCATTTCCCTTTCATTTTTAAGCTCTTTCAGTAATTCTTTTTGGGTTTGTATGCAATTTATATTTATTTAGACTATATTTCTTTGGATTTTATTCTCTTCTTTTGAGTTTTTATGGTCATGTTTTTGTTCTTTTTGTTGTCTTTCTCCTTTTTCACATGCTATTTCTTAATTTTGACCTTCATATTAAAGTTGGCCTCTATTCCTGGCTTGGGAGGCAGAAGGGATACTCTCTCAAGTTTCAGGTTAATTTGCACTATTGTTTTCAAAGATAATTTTGAGTGTTTTGAAGTTTTTGGTGTTTCAAAGGTGATGTGCTCTGGGGAGAGCGTGCTCATTGCTTTCCTTATCTGTACTCTGATCCTTACCCAGGAAGGGCTCTAATCCCTGGAAGTTGCAATAATATTGCTCCTCACAACCCCTAATTTCTTTTTTTTAATTTATTTTTATTAAAGATATTATCTGAATTTTACATTTTTTCCCCAATCTTGCTTCCCTCCACCCACTCCCCCACAGAAAGCACTCTGTCAGTCTTTACTTTGTTTCCATGTTGTAGCTTGTTCCAAATTGGGTGTGATGAGAGAGAAATCATATCATTAAAGAGAAGAGAAGTCTAAGAGGTAAAAAGATCAGACAATAAGCTATCTGTTTTTTTCTAAATTAAAGGGAATAGTCCTTGCACTTTGTTCAAACTCCACAGCTCCTTATCTGGATACAGATGGTACTCTCCTTTGCAGACAGCCCAAAATTGTTCCCAATTGTTGCACTGATGGAATGAGCAAGTCCTTCAAGGTTGAACATCACTCCCATGTTGCTGTTAGGGTGTATAGAGTTTTTCTGGTTCTCATCTCACTCAGCATCAGTTCATGCAAATCCCTCCAGGTTTCCCTGAAATCCAGTCCCTCCTGGTTTCTAATAGAACAATAGTGTTCCATGACATACATATACCACAGTTTGCTAAGCCATTCCCCAATTGAAGGACATTTACTGGATTTCCAATTCTTTGCCACCACAAACAGGGCTGCTATAAATATTTTTGTACAAGTAATGTTTTTACCCTTTTTCCTCATCTCTTCAGGGTATAGACCCAATAGCGGTATTGCTGGGTCAAAGGGTATGCACATTTTTGTTGTCCTTTGGGCATAGTTCCAAATAGCTCTCCAGAAGGGTTGGATGAGTTCACAGTTCCACCAACAGTATATTAGTGTCCCAGATTTCCCACATCCCTTCCAACAATGATCATTATCCTTCCTGGTCATACTGGCCAATCTGAGAGGTGTGAGGTGGTACCTCAGAGAAGCTTTAATTTGCGTTTCTCTAATAATTAATGATTTAGAGCATTTTTTTTCATATAGCTATGGATTACTTTGATCTCCTCATCTGTAAATTGCCTTTGCATATCCTTTGACCATTTGTCAATTGGGGAATGGCTTTTTGTTTTAAAAATATGACTCAGTTGTCTTTATATTTTAGAAATGAGTCCTTTGTCAGAATCTTTAGTTGTAAAGATTGTTTCCCAATTTACCATTTCTTTTGATCTTGGTTACATTGGTTTTATCTGTGCAAAAGCTTTTTAATTTAATGTAATCAAAATCATCTAATTGTTTTTTGGTAATATTCTCCAACTCTTCCTTAGTCATAAACTGTTCCCCTTTCCATAGATCTGACAGGTAGACTAGTCCTTGATCTTCAAATTTGCTTATAGTATTTTTTTTTATGTCTATGTCCTGTAACCTTTTGTATCTTATCTTGGTAAAGGGTATGAGGTATTGGTCTAATCTAAGTTTCTTCCATACTAACTTCCAATTTTCCCAGCAATTTTTATCAAAGAGGGAGTTTTTATCCCAATGGCCAGACTCTTTGGGTTTATCAAACAGCAGATTACTATAATCATCTGCTTTTACACCTAGTCTATTCCACTGGTCCACCACTCTATTTCTTAGCCAATACCAGTTTTCATGACTGATGCTTTATAATATAATTTTAGATCGGGTAGGTCTAAGCCACCTTCTTTTGCACTTTTTTTCATTAAGCTCCTAGCAATTCTTGACTTTTTATTTCTCTATATGAATTTACTTACAATTTTTTCTTACTCGTTAAAGTAATTTTTTGGAATTTTGATTGGTAGGGCACTAAACAGATAGTTTAGTTTTGGTAGAATTGTCATTTTTATTATATCAGCTCTACCTATCCATGAGCAGTTGATATTTGCCCAGTTATTTAAATCTAATTTAATTTGTGTGAGAAGTGTTTTATAATTGTTTTCAAAAAGATTCTGAGTCTGTCTTGGCAAATAGACTCCCAAATATTTTATATTGTCTGAGGATACTTTGAATGGGATTTCTCTTTCTAGCTCTTCCTGCTGTTCCTTGCTAGACATATATAGAAAAGTTCAGGATTTATGAGGGTATATTTTATAACCTGCAACTTTGCTAAAATTGCTAATTGTTTCCAGTAGTTATTTAGATGATTTCTTGCGATTCTCTAGGTAGATCATCATGTCATCTGCAAAGAGTGAGAGTTTTGTCTCTTCCTACCCAATTCTAATTCCTTTAATTTCTTTTTCTTCTCTAATTGCTGATGCTAACTTTTCTAATACTATATTGAATAGTAGTGGTGATAATGGGCACCCTTGTTTCACCCCTGATCTTACTGGAAATGCCTCTAGACTCTCCCCATTGAGTATAATGCTAGTTGTTGGTTTCAGATAGATACTGCTAATTATTTTAAGGAATAGTCCATTTATTCTTACACTCTCTAGTGTTTTTAATAGGAATGAATGCTGTATTTTGTCAAAATCTTTTTCAGCATCTATTGATGTGATCATATGATTTCTGATAGGTTTGTTGTTGATATAATTGAGTATACTAACAGTTTTCCTAATATTGAACCAACCCTGCATTCCTGGAATAAATCCTACTTGATCATAATGTATTATCCTAGTGATGACTTGTTGTAATCGTTTTGCTAAGATTTTATTTAGGATTTTTGCATCTATATTCATCAGTGAGATAGGTCTATAATTTTCTTTCTCTGTTTTAAATTTTCCTGATTTAGGTAACAGTACCATATTGGTTTCATAGAAAGAGTTAGGCAGAGTTCCCTCTTTCCCTATTTTTCCAAAGAGTTTATATAGGATTGGAACCAATTGTTCCTTAAATGTTTGGTAGAATTCACTTGTGAATCCATCAGGCCCTGGAGATTTTTTTTTTAGGGAGTTCAGTAATGGCTTGTTGAATTTCTTTTTCTGAGATAGGGTTGTTTAGGTATTTAATCTCTTCTTCATTTAACATGGGCAACTTATATTTTTGTAAATATTCATACATTTCCCTTAGATTATCATATTTATTGGCATAGAGTTGGGCAAAATAATTTCTAATTATTACTTTAATTTCCTCCTCAGTGGTGGTGAGTTCATCTTTTTCATTTATGATACTGGCTATTTGGTTTTCTTCTTCTTTTTTTTAATTAAATTGAGCAGAGGTTATCAATTTTATTGGTTTTTTCATAATACCAACTTTTGGTTTTATTTATTAATTCAATAGTTTTTTTGCTTTCAATTTTATTAATTTCTCCTTTACTTTTTAGAATTTCTAATTTAGTACTTAATTGGGGATTTTTGATTTATTCTTTCTCTAATTTTTTTAGTTGCATGTTTAGTTCATTGATTTCCTCTTTCTCCAATTTATTCATATAAGCATTTAGAGCTATAATATATCCCCTGAGAGTTGCTTTGAATGAATCCCATAGGTTTTGGTATGTTGTTTCATTATCATAATTATCTAAGATAAAATGGTTTATTCTTTCTATAATTTGTTTTTTGGTCCACTCATTTTTTAAAATGAGGTTATTCAGTTTCCAGTTTTTTCTGGGTCTATATCTCCTTGGCCCAGTATTGCATATGAATTTTATTGCATTGTGATCTGAGAAAGATGTATTCACTATTTCTGCCTTTCTGCAGTTGATCATTAGGTTTTTATGTCCTAGGACATGGTCAGTTTTTGTATAAGTTCCATGTACTGCAGAGAAAAAGGTATATTCCTTTCTATCCCCATTCAGTTTCCTCCATAAATCTACCATATCTAATTTTTCTAACAATATATTTACCTCCCTAATTTCTTTCTTGTTTGTTTTATGATTTGATTTAAATAGATCTGTTAGCAGGAGATTGAGGTCTCCCACTAGTAGAGTGTTGCTATCCATATCTTCCTGTAATTCTTTCAGCTTCTCCTCTAAGAATTTGGATGCTGTCCCACTGAGTGCATATATATTCAATATTGAAATGACTTTATTGTCTATGGTTCCTTTTAGGAGGATAGAGTTTCCTTCCTTATCTCTTTTAATGCTATCTATTTTTGCTGCTGCTTTGTCTGAGATAAGGATTGCTACCCCTGCTTTTTTTACTTCAGCTGAAGCAAAATATATTTTGCTCCAACCTTTTACCTTTACTCTATATGTATCTCTCTGCTTCAAATGAGTTTCTTGTAAGCAGCATATTGTAGGATTCTGGTGTTTAATCTACTCTGCTATTTGCTTACACTTTAAGGGAGAGTTTATCCCATTCACATTTAAGGTTATGATTACTAATTCGTTATTGCCCTCCGTGCTATCTTCCCTCTGTTTGTATTTTCCCCCTTTCCCCCCCTTTTAACCATATTCCCCAATCTTTTGTTTCTGAAAACCACCCCTTCAGTGTGTTTGCTCTCCTATATCATACCCTCCCCTTTCCCTTTTTCCCTTTTCCCTTCCCTTCTTTTTATTATTTCCCCTTATTTCCTCCACTCCCTTTCCCTTTCTCCATCCCCCCCTCCCTTTTCCCCCTTTTAATACTTGAAAGGTTAGATGTTTTATAAATTAACTGAGTATGTGTAGGTTGACTTTAAGCCAAGTCTGATGAGAAGATGATTCAGGTGTTTCTCCTCTGCTCCCTTCTTCCCCACTATTACCATAGGTTTTTTGTACCTCTTAGTGTAATGAGATTTACCCCATTCAATCCCCTCCCTCCTCCCGTCCCTTTCCTGTCCCCCTTTTTAGGGCGGTAGTGTTTGTAGTGGGGTTTTTTTTTAGATCATTCTAAGTCATAGAAAATTCTGAGTGTCTGACCCTTCTATTTCTGTATATTCTATCGAATAGAGTCAAAATTCCTGAGAGTTATTAGAGTCTTTCTCCCAAATGGGGTTAAAGCCAGTTCCATCCCATTAGAACCCCTGATTTCTTAAAACTGAAAAGGATAGAAGCCCTCAGGGTTCCTGATCTGTTGTGTTCAAAAGCAATGCTGATCCTCAGAGCAACTGCTCATTCTTGATCAATACTTGAATTTTTCCTCCCTTTAACTATGATCCAGAAGTGGGTAAAAGCAATGGAGTTGTCAAAAAGTCTCTTTATCCTCAGTTCAGTGCTAGCACTGGAGTCCCTTATAATCTCTTTGAAACCAATTGCCAAATCCCCTTTTTCCTCTCTGACTTGAGAGCTAACAAAGTTACTGCTGCTTCTGCTGCCAATACCTGGTCCCACCACTGGTGTTTCATCCATGTGGGTTTGGGATCAGCCTTCACCTCTGCACCCCAGATCTCTCTTTCTGACCTCCTAAGTTCTCTTTAAATGAAAGAAGGTCTCACTCTAATTTATTGTTTACTCTGACACTTCAAAATTCAATTTGAGGCATTATTTTAAAGTTGTTTGGAGAACAGTGCTGGGAAAACTCAGGTGAATGCTTTCTTTTTGCACATTCTTAATTGTCTATAAAGTATTTTCAATTTAATTCAATACACACAATAAGCAGCTTCTCTGTTACCATTCTATAAGGGTAAAAAATAATTACATTAAGATATATCTAAATTAGTTGTTATCCTCAAGTGGTTGGTAGTGCTTTAGTGCCCCACTACTATTAATTGCCAGAATCCTTTGGCTGGTAATGAAAACATATTGGAATGACTAAAGAAGAACTTAGAAAATGTTAAGAACAGAGAATTGCTAAACTTGGGTGCTATCACCATAGTCCAACTTCTACCTAAGATCCTAAAGAACCTCGATTGTTCAATTATAGTACTTTACTCAGGTCCCTAGATGCATTAACAGGAATAAACAGAGAAAAAGACCTAGGGAAAGACAATCCCCTACTCAGCTCAACTCTGCCACAAAGAAACCTAATTGAGATTTCTTATTTCTAACTTTCCAGAACACTTAGCATTTCTATAAGAAATCAACATAACACTGCTTAGATTCTCTTTGTGTGTGTTTGTGTGTGTGTGTGTGTGTGTGCAGTCCATAAACAACCTCAAAATGCGAGAGAAACTAATACTTTGTTTAGAGTAAATAACAGTAATTGTTAGTTTCTTAACCCACAGATTAATTGCTTTGCCTTCCTGATTGTGATAACCCAATATAGGTGAAGAATTTTGTTTTTCTGACTCATTTTTATTTATTGACTATTTTTCAAGCTAGTGTCAACATTATTTAAAAATTTTCCATTATGAAAAATTATCAATATTATCTAATTTTGTATTATAAAAATGTATTCTGTTGCTTTAAATCCAAGAAAGTGGGGGGAAAAGATTTTGCTTTAAACTAGGAAACTGAAGAGCTTCAAGTACTGAAAAATGGAGTTGAGTAGAGGTATTAGTGGTCATTGAGAAAAAAGCTCCATCTAAATATGTTACATTTTTATTACTTTGGAACAGCTATTCTCCTATGTGGGCCAGCTTATCCCTAGAGTCCACTCTAGGTTTTTGAAAACTGTAAAGCTGTAAACTATTCCCACTTCATTGACATTAAGTTGAAGTTTGCGTGGAATAGAAGTCTAATATTTTTAGTCTGAAAATTGGTACTTTCTCAGTGTTAATGTAAAGATTCTGAAAATGTGCACGTAATTTCATTCTAAGCTAAAGCTGAACAGAAATTTTGCTCAAGAGTAGCTGTATGAGAACTTCAGGAAACAGTTTGCTAGAGTAATAGCATCATTATACTTTGAATGACTGAACCAGTCTTCTGTTCCATTAAGCTAACATGGTATGTGTTGCCTTAACTGGTTTCTGTATAAACACAGAGATCAGATATTACAAAAAACCTACAGTTATAAGGATAGTATTAGAGATGAGTTGAGTGCAGGAAGGAGGAGGACAAGAGTCCTACTTTCCAATCATTCTTTGGTTAACAGGGATATATACACACAACTGAATTATTGATCCTATTGAGAGATTGCTATGCCACTAATCTATGCCTTCTTATTTATTTCCAGGTACTATAATTGGGAGCATTTCCAGAAAACAAATCTAAAAACTTACTTCTGACCTCATCACCCCATTCACACACACACACACACACACACACACACACACATATACATACATACACACAGACACCACACACACACACACACACACACACACACACACACAGTCCATTATCAGATGTCATAATGTTTAATCTTTTAAACATATGTAATAGAGTGTCTGACACATACTAGGTAGTTGATAGATATTCAATTCCTTCCCCTTGCCTCATCCCACACCCTCATGTTGTTCCTTGACAAAGGTGTTTCCCTACTCTCCTCTGAGGCCAGGAGACTCATAACCCTCTGTATAGAATTATGTTACCTTCAGTCTGCAGGACTCCTGAGACATAGAAGCCCTGCTCCCAGTAGCAAGTTAGTCCATCTCCTACCAGAGTAATTATTCAACCTAGTCTAACCCAACATTCTCATCTGGTCCCCTATGTTAGACCAATTACTAAGACTAAGCACCCAGTCTTTTTTTGAAGAGTTCTTTTTTTATACATAGCCTCCTTCAATCAAGTAAAAGCTGTTGTAAAATGCAATATATAGTAGATTTACAAATGATTACATTCCAATTCATTCTCTCCCCTCTCTTTCTACATTTTTAAAAAACTACCCCAATATTCTTTTCATGATCAGGTATAACAATTTCAGCTTCATGATCAAAAACCTTGGCCTGCCTTGTAGGCATATGCTAGCCTGACATTGCTGAGCATAGCCACTTATCTTCCTTGGTCTAGCCCAGGTGCCAACTTCAGAGTCCCATTGCTATCACACTCCTCTCCTGGAGCAGTCATCCCTTACCATACCTGACTGACTATATTAACCCTTCAATTGAATTTGCCTTGAGTTGGAGAATTCCTCATTACAGCTGATTTCAAAACTTTCAAAGTCTGAGTGTATTCTGTATTTTCAGTCTTCTTCTATGCTATTACCTTTTAGACCCTCAAGTATTCCAGATACAGTGGACAGCTAGAAGTTTCATCTACCCAAAATTTTATCACAACCTATTTCAGCAATGTACAACAATGTAGATTGTCTACTATAGCTCCTCCTGTACTCATGAAGTTGATTTCTTGCCCCAAAATATAAGACCTTTCATTTATCCCCCTAAGATTTAAAGTCCAGTATTCTAGCCTGTCGAGATCTTTTCAGATCCTGACTTAGTGTATTGGCTATCTCTCACCTACATACAATTTGCCATCACCTACAAATTTAACAAGCAATTTATCTATACCTTTATTCAAGTATTTGATTTAAAATATCAAATTATGAGAACAATCACAGATCTTTGGGACAGACAATTTCTGGAACCTTCTTTTCAAGATGATGTTGAACCATGAGTATCTTCTTTTTGAGCTAAGCCATTGAAGAAAATCTGAATCTAATCAGTCTATAGTGTAGCCCAGAACGTTTCATGTTTCCTATGGCAATATGTGATTCTTAATCATAAGGTTTGCTGAAATCCAGGTAAACTATATTTAGAGCAGTCCCCTGTCTAATCAATTTAGTTATCACATCAAAAAAAAATAAAAATCTTAATCTGGAATGATCTATTCTTTTTTTTAATGCTTAAAATAAATTTATTTATTTATTTTTGAATTTTACAATTTTCTCCAAATCTCACTTCCCTCCCCTCCCCAGAGGCAGTCCATTAGTCTTTTGTTTCCATGCTATACATTGATCTAAATTGAATGTGTTGAGAGAGAAAACATATCTTTAAGAAAAAAATAAAATATAAAGGATAGCAAAATTACATAAGATAACTTTTTTTAAAATTAAAGGTAATAGTCTTTGGGTTTTGTTCAAATTCTACTCTGTCTCTGGATACAGATGGTATTCTCCATCACAGATACTCCAAAAGTGTCCCTGATTGGTGTACCTATGAAATGAGCAAGTCCATTAAGTTTGATCATCAACCCCATATTGCTGTTATGGTGTACAATGTTCTTCTGGTTCTGCTCATCTCACTCAACATCAGCTCATGCAAATCCTTTCAGGCTTCTCTGAATTCCCATCCCTCCCAGTTTCTAATAGAACAATAGTGTTCTGTACATACATATACCATAATTTGTTCCACCATTCCCCAATTTATGGACATTCACTCAATTTCCAATTCTTTGCTACCACAAATAGAGCTGCTATGAATATTTTGGTACAAATGATATTTTTACCCTTTTTCATGACCTCTTCTGGGTATACAGCCAGTAGTGGTATTGTTTGATCAAAGGATATGCACATTTTTATTGCCCTTTGGGTGTAATTCCAGATTGCTCTCCAGAAATGTTGGATAAGCTCACATATCCACCAACATTAATCCTTCCAACATTACTCATTGTCCTTTCTGGTCATATTGGCCATTCTGAGAGGTATGAGGTGGTACCTAAGACATACTTTAATTTGTATTTCTCTAATAAGTAATGATTTAGAACAATGTTTCATATGACTATGGATAGCTTTTATTTCCTCATCTGTAAATTGCCTCCGCATATCTTTTTACCATTTGTCAGTCGTGGAATAGCTTGCCTTTTTAAAAAATTGACTAAGTTCTCTGTATATTTTAGAAATGAGTCCTTTGTCAGAAATATTAGTTGTAAAAAATGTTTCCTAAATAACTATATTTGTTTTGATCTTGTTTTCATTGGTTTTGTCTGTGCAAAAGTTTTTTAATTTAATGTAATCAAAATTATCTAATTTGTTTTTAATGATGCTCTCCATCACTTCCTTGGTCATAAACTGCTTCCCTTTCCATAGATCTGACTGGTAAAGTAGTCCTTGATCTCTTAGTTTGCTTATAATATTTGTTTATGTCTAAATCCTGTATCAATTTTGATCTTATCTTGGTATAAGGTGTCAGGTGTTTGTCTAATCCAAGTTTCTGCCATACTAACTTCCAATTTTCCCAACAGTTTTTATCAAAGAGAGAGAGTTTATCCCAAAAGCTGGACTCTTTGGGTTTATCAAACAGCAGATTACTATAATTATTTCCTGCTATTGCACCTAGTCTATTCCACTGACCCACCACTGAATTTCTTAGCCAATAACAGATAGTTGTGATGACTGATGCTTTATAATATAATTCTAGATCTGGTAGGGCTGGGCCACCTTCTTTTGAACTTTTTTTCATTAAATCCCTGGAAATTCTTGATTTTTTATTTTTCCAAATGAAATTACTTACAATTTTTTTCTAACTCATTAAATCAGTTTTTGGGGATTTTGAATGGTAGAGCATTAAATAAGTAGTTTAATTTAGGTAGAATTGTCATTTTTATTATATTAACTTGGCCTATACCTAAGCAGTTGATATTTGCCCAGTTTTTTAAATCTGATTTTATTTGTGAGAGAAGTGTTTTGTAGTTGTGTCCATAGAATTTCTGAGTCTGGCTTGGCAGGTAGACTCCCACATATTTTATATTTTCTGAAGTTATTTTGAATGGGATTTCTCTTTCCAGCTCTTGCTGTCATATCTGGCTATTAATATATAGAAATGCTGAGCATTTATGAGGGTTTATTTTATATCTTGTGACTTTGCTAATTTTGATAATTGTTTCTAGTATTTTTTTAGATGATTTTTTTTTAGGATTCTCTAGGTAGACCATCATGTCATCTGCAAAGAGTGAAAGTTTTGTTTCTTCCTTCCCAATTCTAATTCCTTCAAGTTCTTTTTCTTCTCATATTGCTGAAGCTAACATTTCTAACACAATATTGAATAGTAGTGGTGATAACAGGCATCCTTGTTTCACCCCTGCTCTTATTGGGAATGCCTCTAGTTTATTCCCATTGCATATAATGCTTGTTGGTGATTTCAGATAGATACTACTTATCATTCTAAGTAACAATCCATTTATTCCTATTCTCTCTAGTGTTTTTAGTAGGAATGGGTGTTGTATATTGTCAAAGGCATTTTTCAGCATCTATTGATATAATCATATGATTTCTGATAGGTTTGTTATTGATACAGTCAATTAAACTAACAGTTTTCCTAATATTGAACCAACCCTGCATTCCTGGGATAAATCTTGCTTGGTCATAGTGTATTATCCTAGTCATAACTTGCTGTAATCACGTTGCTAAGATTTTATTTAAGATTTTTGTGTCTATATTCATTAGAGAGATAGGTCTATAATTCTCTTTCTGTGTTTTGAGTCTTCCTGGTTTAGGTATCAGCACCATATTGGTGTCATGGAAAGAGTTAGGCAGAGTTCCATCCTCACCTATTTTGCTAAAAAGTTTATGTTGAATTGGAACCCATTGTTCCTTAAATGTTTGCTAGAATTCACTTGTGAATCCATCTGGAGATTTTTCGTATGGAATTCAATATTGGCTTGTTGAACTTCTTTTTCTGTGAAAGGGTTATTTAAATATTTATTTTCTTCTTTGTTTAAGCCAGGTAATTCTTATTTTTGTAAATATTCATCTATTTCACTTAGATTATCAAATTTATTAGCATACATTTGGGCAAATAATTCCACATTATTATTTTAATTTCTTCCTCTTTGGTTTTGAGTTCAGCCTTTTCATTTATGATGCTGTTAATTTGGTTTTCTACTTTCATTTTCTTAATCCAAGTAACCAGAGGTCTATCATTTTTGTTGGATTTTTAATAAAACAAAATCTTGGTTTTATTTATTAATTCTATAGTTTTCTTGCTTTCAATTTTGTTAATTTCTCCTTTGATTCTTAGAATTTTTAATTTGGTACTTAATGGGGGGGGTTAAATTGTTCTTCCTCTAATTTTTTTAGTTGCATGTTTAGTTCATTGACTTTCTCTTTCTCCAATTTATTCATGTAAGCATTTAAAGATATAACATATCCTCCTGACAACTGCCTTGGCTCTATCCCATAAGTTTTGGTATGCTGTTTCATTATTATCATTATCTAAGATGAAATCATTGATTCTTTCTCTAACTTGTTGTTTGATCCACTCATTCTTCAAAAATAGGGTTATTTAGGTTCCAATTAGTTTTAGGTCTATCTCTCCCTGGTCCACTATGGCATGTGATTTTTATTGCATTATGATATGAGAAGGATGTAGTCACTATTTCTGCCTTTCTGCATTTGATTATTTGGTTTTTATGACCTAGTACATGGTCAGTTTTTGTGTAAGTGCCATGTACTGCAGAAAAAAAGGATATTCCTTTCTATCCCCTCTCAACTTTCTCCAAAGGTCGCTCATGTCAAGGTTTTCTAACATTCTATTTACCTCCTTAGCTTCCTTCTTGTTTATGATTAGATTTATCTAAATCTGAGAGCAGGAGGTTGAGGTCTCCCACCAGTAGAGTTTTGCTTTATATGTCATCCTGTAACTCATTCAACTTCTCTAAAAATTTGGTGCATACAAATTCAGTATTAAAATTTCTTCATTATCTATGGTAACTTTTAGGAGGATATAGTCTCCTTCCTTATGTCTTTTAATGAGATCTATTTTTATAGTTGATTTGTCTGAGATAAGGATTGCTACCCCTGCTTTTTTACTTCAGCTGAAACAAAATATATTTTGCTCTAATATTTTACCTTTACTCTGTATGTATATCTCTCTCTGTTTCAAATGATTTTCTGGTAGGTTAACATATTGTAGAATTCTGTTTTTTAATCCAATCTGCTATTCACTTATATTTTATGGGTGAGTTCATCCCATTCACATTCAAAGTTATAATTACTAGCTCTTTATTGCCCTCCATGCTATCTTCCCTCCATTTACATTTTTCTCCTTTTTAACTTTATCCATATTCCCCAGTATTTTGGTTTCTGAATACCATCACCTTCAGCATATTTGCCCCCTTTTATGTAACCCCTCTGTCCTTTCTTTCCCCTTTCCCTTTGCCCCTTCTAACTTCTGTTAGTTCCTCTTTTCCTCCCCCTCCTTTCCCCTTTTCATACTTGAAAGGTAAGATAAGTTTCTCAACTTAACTGAGTGATTGTATGTTAACTTTAGGCCTAATCTGAAGTGAGTAAGATTCAGGCAGTTCTTACCTCCTTCTTTCTTCCCCTCTATGCAATAGGTCCTTTGTACCTGTTTATGTAATGTGATTCAGCCCATTCAATCCCTCCATCCTCTCATCTCTTTACTGTCACCCCTTTTTAAGGAGATATTGTTTTTAAGTCATTCTATTAGAGTCATAGATAAGTCATGAGTGTCCATCACTTCTGACTATATATTCTCTCTAATAGAGTTACAGTTCTTGAGAGTTTTGAGAATCTTTCTCCCAAGTGAAGATATAGCCAGTTTCATCTTATTGGATAGCAGTTTTTGTTCTTTACCCTTTTCTTTTTACCTTTTCATGTGTCTCTTGAGTCTTCTGTTTGGTGTCCAAATTTTCTATTTAGTTCTGATCTTTTCATCAGGAAGAAATGGAAGTCTTCTATTCCATTAAATGTCCATCTTTTCCCCTGGTAGAGAAGGCTCAGCTTTGCCAGATAGTGGATTCTTGACTGCATTCCAAGCTCCCTTGCTCTTCAGAATATCTCATTCCAGTCACTTCAGTCCCTTAATGTTGAAGCAGCCAGGTCCTGTGTAATCCTTACTGTGGCTCCTTGGTATCTAAATTGTTTCTTTCTGGCTGCTTGCAGGATTTTCTCTTTTATCTGATAGTTCTGGAATTGTCCACAATATTCCTTGGTATTTTCATTCTGGAATCCCTTTCCAGAGGAATCTTTCAATAACCATTTTGCCCTCTGGTTCCATGATATCAGGGCAGTTTTCCATCACTAAATCCTGTAATATTAAGTCCAGGCTTTTTTTTTCTCTTCAATGTTTTCAGGAAGCCCAGTGATTCTTGGGTTGCCTCTCCTCATTCTATGAACAAGGTCAGTTTTTTTCCCAGTGAAGTATTTTTAGATTTTTGGGGGTTTGTTTAACATATTCTTACTGTCTCATGAAGTCATTAGTTTCCACAGATTCCATTATTTTTTTAGAGAAGAATTTTCTTCATTTACCTTTTGGAACTCCTTTTCCAATTGATCAATCCTACTTTTGAAGTTTTTCATTTTCCAAGTGTAGTTTTTAGAGAACTATTTTCTTTTTTTTTTTTTTTTTTGCATTTTCCCAATTGAAGATTTGAGAGAATTATTTTTTTTATTTGTCCAATTGCATTTCCCAAGGATTTGTTTTCTTGTTGTGGGGTGTTAATTTTCTCTTCCAAGGTGTTAACTTTCTCTTGAGTTTCTTTTTCTAATTTTTCCAAATGATTTTTTTAATTATAAACTTTTTATCCAAGTCAAAAGAACAAATTACATACAATTAAAAAAAGGAGACTTTATACTTCATAGGCATTTCAGTTTGTGATAATTCTCTTTTCTGGCTTTTTAGAATATTTCAAAGAAACAAACATACAAACCACTTTCATTGAGAGGGGAAAAAAAGCATTATTCATTTAACAAAATGCAGACTGTACACATGGAGACAGAAACACCCTAATCACATACCAAGAAACTTGTATATACAGGATCTGATGCTCAACAAACAACATTTATTTCCCATTGCATTTACTTGTTCAAACATTTTTCAAACAGTGGAAAATATTTTGCATGAATGGGTAACACTTAGCTAAGAAAAGTCTGGCAAAAGGTTCTTGTAACTTCACTTCAATGTCTTCATGACTCAAAGAAAGGAGAAATCATTCCTCAGTAAAACTTTCTTATTTGGAAAAAACAAAACAGAAAACACAACCATGGAATTCTTTTATGGGGGGATCTTTCTTTAGAAGGATAAACACCCCCTCTCCCCATCACTGAACTCATTCATCCTCCAATTGTATACTTGTTACAATGTGTTAGTAAGTCACTATTTTGTGATTACTAAATTTTTCATCATAGCTACATATTAAAATTGTACATTTTAATCAACTAAACCAGTCATTCTAAGAGTCTGACTAGATACTTGTACAATGAAATTCAGTGACTCGGTTGCCTCCCACTCCTATACCCAAGATATCCCCAAATATTTTAACTTCCATTTGACTAGATAAGAGGTTTATGTGGCTTATATGGTCAAATTTAAAATCTCCCTATCCACTTTAGATTCCATTGAGTAATGAGGTATTGCTTTAAGACATACAAAATATACTGAACTGAAGCACTTAATTTCCATTCTAACTCTACTTTGTTCTTGAAAACAAAAGAACAGGTCAGTTTTTTCCCTAAATGAATTAACATAGTCCCTAGGAATGTGCATAGTAAGAGAGCCATGGCAATCTAAGACTAAAGTATGAATACAGATTAAAAGCAGACCAATATGTACATAGTACTGTTCTTTCTTTCCAAAATGAGGAATGGTATGTATTGGGCTATGTGAGCAAATGAGAGAGAGAGAGAGAGAGAGAGAGAGAGAGAGAGAGAGAGAGAGAGAGATAATGAGATTTAAAATGCTTCAACTTAATAACCAGTAAGTCTAAACAGGAGAAGAAGTATTATGGTACTAGAATTTTAACTCGATTTTTAATGAAGATGTTTCAAAAAGAATGAGTTAAACTCTACTTTCATCCTAAGACGATTGTAAAAGATATCCTTCACATTTCAACTTATACTAGCTCCCTCAAACATTTTTTTTTATATTTGTAAAGAACTGCAAGCCCAACACATCTTATTCTATCAGGAATAACAAGAGTATTTAACATTCCATATATATACGCATACACAACTCAAAGACACAAACATACACATATACACACAGGAAGTTTCAGAAGTGTTCTAAACAGCAGCATCAAGTCTTTTATGTTACACTTGATTTTGGAAGCAATCAAGTTTCTGTGATAGTTTGTCTTGTTTTGTTGAAACAGCACTTTGCAGATAGAACCATTATCTGGCATTTCTTTAAATTTTTTAAAATTTTAAACTTTTTTAATTTATATTTATTCTCATTTTGTACAATTAATGTTATTTTTACATTAGTAAAATAATCTTGTTTAAGAGTGAATGAGATACCCCCTCCCCTCCATAAATATAGACTTGCTTCAGTGATAAAATAAAGGGGAGAGAAAAAAATTAAAATTAAAAAAAATAATAGTAATAATTGTAGGTATGGCCAGGTGGAGCAATGGACAGAGCACCAGCCCTGGAGCCATGAGCACCCGAGCCCATATCTGGCCCCGTACACCCAACAATCACCCAGCCATGTGATATGCAAGCCACCCAAACTCCACTGCCCTGCAAAAACCAAAAAAAAAAGAACCAAAATAAAATAAAATAGTAATAATACTAAGGGTGGCTAGGTGGTGGACAGAGCATTGGCCTTTGAGCCAGGAGCACCCGGGGCCATATCCAGCCTCAGACACCGAAGGATCACCCTGCTATGTGGCCCCAGGAAGGCCATCCAGCCCCATTTGCACTGCACCCTCCCCAAAATAATAATAATAATAAAAGATGTGCTTGAGTCTTTGTTCCAACACCCACAACTCTGTCATGCGTGGATCACATTCTTTATGATAAGTCCATCACAAAAGGTACTTCCATATTTTTCCAGTGTTGCCATTGCTGATCGCAACTCCCTCCTTTCTTATTTCTCCACTACCATGTACTATATTTTCTCTCTCCTTTCACTCTGACTCTGCTGTAGGGTCACTGAGTGGTGCAGCAGACAGATCCCTGGCCTTGGGGCCAAGAGGCCCCAAGCCCCCATACCACCCCTTAGGCCCAGAATCCACCTGGCCCTATGGTCCTGGACAGGCCATCCAATCCCAGCCCCTTGCAATAAGTAAAAAAGAAAATGTTTTATATCTGACCACTCTCCCCCCATGGTCCATCCTCTCCTCCTTTATTCACATCCCCACCGCTTCCCCCTGCTCCCCCCTCCTTCTTACTCCAGTTGTCTATACCCCATTGAGTATATATGCTGTTTCCTCTCCTAGCCACCTCTGATGAGAGCAAAGGTTCCCTCATTCCCCCTTGCTTCCTCCCTTCCATATCATTGCAATATCTCATTGTAATAATAAAAAAAATCTTATTATATGAAATACCTTGGCCTATTCCCCCTCTCCTTTTTCTTTCTCCCATTACATTTCCCTTTTTTTCTATTGACTCCATTTTTACACCATATTTTATCTTTGAATTCAGCTTTCTCCTGTGCTTCAACTATAAAAGCTCCCTCTACCTGCTCTATTAACTGAGGAGGTTCATATGAGTATTATCAGTGTCATTTTTCTACGCAGGAATACATGCAGTTCATCTTCATTAAGTCCCTCACATTTTCCCCCTCTCCTCCAATCTCCATGCTTCACCTGAGTCCTGTATCTGAAGATCAAACCTTCTGTTCAGCTCTGGCCATTCCAAAAGGAACATTTGAAATTCCCCTGGTTCATTGAAAGTCCATCTTTTTCCCTGGAAGAGGACATTCAGCCTTGCTGGGTAGTTCATTCTTGGCTGGTATATTGTATTCCAAGCCCTACGAGCTTCCAATGTAGTTGCTGTGAAGTCCTGTGTGATCCTGACTGCAGCTCCACGATATTTGAACTGTGTCCTTCTGGCTGCTTGTAATATTTTCTCTTTGACTTGGGAGTTCTGGAACTTGGCTATGATATTCCTAGGGGTTGGTTTTTTGGGGATCTCTTTCTCGGGGGGATTGGTGGATTCTCTCCATTTCTATTTTGCCCTCTGCTTCTAGGATATCAGGGCAATTTCCCTGTAGTAATTCTTTGAAAATGATTTCAAGGCTCTTTTCCTGATCATGACTTTCAGGTATTCCAATAATTTTTAAATTATCTTTCCTAAGTCTGTTTTCCATATCAGTTGTTTTTTCAATGAGATATTTCACATTTGCTTCTAATTTTTCATTTTTTTTGTTTTGAAGTATTGATTCCTGATTTCTGGCAAATTCATCAATCTTCCTGAATTCTATTCTTTGTCTGAAGGATTTGTTCTCCTCAGAGAGTTTCCTTATCTCTTTTTCCATCTGGCCCATTCTCATTTTTAAAGCATTTGTCTCCTCCATAACTTTTTGAACTGTTTTATCCATTTGACCTAAGCTGGTTTTTAGCATGCCATTTTCTTCAGCATTTTTTTTTTTATTTCCTTGACTAGGCTGCTGACTTCATTTTCATGTTTTTCCTGCATCTCTCTCATTTCTTTTCCAAGTTTTTCTTCTAACTCCCTCATTTGATTTTCAAAGTCTTTTTTGAGCTCTGTCATAGCCTGAGCCCAATTTCTGTTTTTCTTGGAGTCTTTAGATGTAGGAGCTTGTGCTTCCTCATCTTCAAACTAAGTATTTTGATCCTTCTTGGGCTCATTTGCAAAATATTTCTCAATTGTGTTCATCTTTTTTCTCTGCTTGCTCATTTTTCCCAGCCTGCGCCTGTTTGGGGGGTGCTTGCTGAGCTTTTAGGACACTCCCACAAGGGTCTCAGTGTGTGAGGCTCTTTCCTCCCTCCTGGTCTGTGAATGACCATAAGCACCCCCCCTCTGCTACAGGGCCAAGGTGGGGGGGCCCTGTTGTTCTATGGGGGGGCCTAGACTGGGATCAGGATCTAAATGTGGTCAGAGCCCCAGAGTCCTGTTCCAGGGGCAGAGGACAGAGCTCTGCAATCTCTCTCTTTTCACTCCCCTCCCTCAGCTCAATGGGCTCATGCCCTAGGGGCTCCTGCTTACTGGCTCCGCCTGATTTTGTTTCCAGGTCTGGGCTGCCAAAAGACCAAGCTGCTTGCTGTGTGCCCTGAGGGCTGGGCTCCATGTGCTTGCTCTGGCAGAGGTCCCTGCTGTTCCCCCACTTTGTGCCCGGTACTCCTCGGAGTGCAGCTCAGGAGACTCCCCTGCTGCTGTGAGCCGCAGCTCCCAGCTCGCTGGGGCTGCTTCCAGCAGGCTGAAGTTCTTTCACTCTGGTGGGCTGCCCCTCTGACGGGCCGCCCCTCTGACCCTGGGGAGCAGAGCCTTTCTGCTCTTTTCCAGGTTACCTTGAGTCAGAGAACTGCCTCACTGGGTCCCTTTGTGGGTTCTGTATCTTGAAAATTTAGTTAAAGTCCTTAGTTTCAAAGATTTATGAGAATGCTCCTAGGACACCCTCCACTCTTGTCGCCATCTTGGCCCTGCCCTTCCAATTGATTTTTAAACTCCTTCCTGATTTCTTCTTCTTTTCTCAGCTGGAGATCAATTCATATTCTCCTCAGAGGTTTTAGAACTCTCCGAGTCAGGGTCTTTTTCTTCTAGGTTCTTTTCTATGTACCCCCCTTCACTGACCTTTCTTCATTTTCCTAGGATCTTTTGTTGGTGGAGGAGCTGGCTCATAGAGGTTTGGTTTTTAAATCCCTAGAGGCTTTGCTCACTTGACTTAGTAACTCCAAGTAGGCTGGCCAGGAGCTTTTTCTGAAGTGTCTGTAGCCTTGATTTGGGGCCCTCTTCCTAGGCCTGGAGTGGGTGGGGGCAGCAGTATGGTCTGAATTATCCTTGACCAACTTGGGTTGTGCCCTGTGGCAAGAATGTTAATCTCCCTTTCAGCTAAGGGAACTCTGTTGCCCACACCTGAGCCTGGGTGGGGTGGGGGGAGGCTGTGATTGTGCTTATTCTGGGAAGAGAACTCTGCTGAAAATATAGAAATTCATGGCCCCAAGCTGAGCTAATCTATGTCTAGCAGGACTCTGCAACTCTCTGTGCTGGGGCTCCCCAGACCTCCACTCCCACAATCAAAGCCTCCTCAGCTGATCTTAGGTTAGTCTGGCTCTCATCCTGCCCCCACTGGTGCTCTGCTCTCTATTACAGGTTCACCCATGGTCCCTTGAGACATATCTTTGGTAGATGTTCTTCTTCTAGTTTCTCTTTATGGGTTTCATTGATAGGATTTCAGTTAAGAGTTTTCTTTCATATTATTTCTGAGGGGAAACCAGGAGACATTAGCTCAGTGCCTGCCTTCTCTCCACCATTTAGGAATGATCTATTCTTTTTTTCTAATTTATTTTTTAATTTAATATTTATTCTCATTTTGTACAAATAATGCTTTTTTATACATTAATAAAATATTCTTGTCTAAGAGTAAACAAAATACCCCATCCCCCCCATATATATAGACTTGCTTGCACAATAAAGTAAAGGGGAGAGAAAAAAATTAAAATTAAAAAAAACACAACAGTAATAATTGTAGGTATGGCTAGCTGGAGCAATGGATGGAGCACCAGCCCTGGAGCCATGAGCACCTGAGCCCACATCCAGCCTATACATCCAACACTCACCCAGCCATGTGACATGCAAGCCACCCAAACCCCACTGCCTTGCAAAAACCAAAAAAAAAAAAGACCCAAAATAAAATAAAATAGTAATAATAGTAGGTGTGGCTGGGTGGCAGACAGAGCATCGGCCCTTGAGCCAGGAGCACCCAGGTCCAAATCCGGCCTCAGACACCCAACGATCACCCTGCTATGAGGCCCCAGGCAGGCCACCCAGCCCCATTTGCTCTGCACCCCTCCAAAAATAACAATAATAAAAAATGTGCTTGAGTCTTTGAGGAGTGATCTATTCTTGATCAAGTTATAATAACTGTACTTCTCTTACTTCTCAAGATGTTCATGAATCATATATTTGATTATCTGTTATAGAATTTTCCTAGGAATCAAAGTCAAGCCCTTGTAATCACTATATTTTTTCCATTTTTTGAAAGTTAGGATGACTTTCCTCCAAATCTAGACCTGCCTTCCATTCTCCAAGATATTGCAAATATTCTAGAAAATTATAAAGATAACTAAACAATGGCTTTTGCTGATACTTTGTACAGCAAAGGATACAATTTATCTGGGCCAGTGGACTTGGTTTCACCAAGGGTAACTAAAGTATTCTCTCACAATCTCCCTTCTTATCTTGGGTTTCAATTCTCTAATGATCATTTTTGTTTTGCATTTTGATTGAAAATTAAATAGCTCTTCCTTCATTAATTATCATCCTACTTGCTCTGTTTTTATCTCTTCTTTATTCTTCATTTTTCTAAAAACAAGTTTAGTAAAACTTTGGTTTATGAGTAACTTGGTTTACAAAGCCTTTGTTGAATGAGGGAAAATTTTTTGCAAAATTTTATCTTTCAGGACAAACAAAAATTCAAAATACAAATATCATGTTTGAATTTGAACAGCTCCTGAAGAAATGATGCTCAACTAGGCAATGGTTTGTTGCTTTCATATATCAAACAAAGGAACCTTAATCAACATACATTGTCCAATTCTATTTTAATACTATCTCCATGGACAGCCCCTTCTCACTATTCACAGTCTTCCCCTTTGTTCATGCCCTCATTTCCTCTTACCTGGACTGTCCACCTATTTCAAGTACCTCCCCTTCTCTCAGAAGCAAATGTAAAGAAAAAAATATCAGGGAACCAAAACATGAAAATGATTCTAAAAAAATGAAAAACAAGTAGTCAGTCTTACTTTTAGTGAAGGCTAGTCTTACTTTTAGTGAGAGCAGCATTAGGGATAACACTTCCAACATTGAAATTTCCAATTTCTCATGGAAGGAGATTCTCATCTAAGCAATAACCATTCTTCCTCTTCCTCCTCCCACTTGTCTCCCTTACACCAACCAGGACTCTTCTAAAAGGTAAAGTGCAAGTTAATTTGTTTTATTTTCAGGTTTATATTATGTTCTAATCACTGCTACTGTATTTCAGGGACATCAGGGACAAAAACTTACATAAAATTATAAATAATTATTTGTATAAAAATATTTTAGGGAATATGGCACCAATCATCTGACCTTACATTATTTCTTATGGGAAAATTTACTTTGCAATATAAACAAATCACATGATGAAGAATAGAATTTCAGAATGAAATAAATTCATAAACCAAGGTTCTATTGTACTTGGGTTTGATTCTTATTTTCACATCCCTAGTATCTAGCACATAATAGATTGTTTAATAAAGCTTTTGTTGAATTGAATTAAATAGAATTAAGGATCATTCCATCAGAAAGTATCCTATGAACTCCATGTTTCCTGTAGTGACTAACCAGACTTCTGCATAAATTTAGTGTTCCATCACTCTAATATAGGAAATAACAGTATAACCTATGTTAGGAATGTAACATTTCATATTTATTTAAGGTTTATGAAACTCATTACAGTAACTAGGTGATTCAGTGGATAATGTTTCAGGCCTGAATTCAACTTCAGGCACTTAATAGGTGTGTTACTCCAAACAAGTCTCAATTTCCTCATCTGCAAAATGAGTTAGAGAAAAATGGCACACCATTCCAGTTCTTAGCCAAGAAAACACCAAATGGGATCACGAAGAGTCAGACATGGGGAAAATGCCTTATCAACAACAAAAACACATTTTTCATCACAATCTCTCAGTTTCTTCATATTTAGAAATAAGATAATACTTCTTGATCTACCTATCCAAGGAGGTTTTTATGAAGATCACATGACATACTATATATGAAATTGATTTGGAAAATATAATGAATTATTGTAAAACACTGGATATTATTCAGTATTTGCATAATGATCCTAAAAGAACCAATGAGTTTCAAGGGAAAAAATAATTCTCAACCAAATTTTATAATTTCTAATTAAGAGGCATGTTAAAAAAAAAAAACTTACTGTCCTGTGCAACTCATTTTCCATAATGCTATCCTTTACATTTTAATATCACCTCAATCTAACATTACAATGTATATATACATATGTAAAGAGAAGTTGAAATGCAAGAACAAATTCTGTGTAACAGTTTTTCATACTAGATACTATTCCTACTGTTGAATCTTTCTTTTGACTTTTATTGGAATCTCATTGATAAAAAATAAATTACTGTTGTGAGTCTAAGTCAATCCTTTTGCTCTTATCAATTAAAAAAACTCAAAAATAAGTTTAAAAATTTTAGATTAATGAAAAAAAATACAGAACTATTCTCTCTCTCTCTCCGTGTCTTTCTCTTGCTCTGTTTCTCTCTGCCCTTCATACACATACACACACACATACCCCTGGATTTTCTCATTCTTTTCTCCTTTGTTTGGGGCACATAGCAAAGAACTACTGTGTTAAGGGTGGACCTGAATCAAACAATGATCACACAAACATCTTCCCATTTCTAACTTCCCCCTTCCAAGTTTTAAAAGGTTGCTGTGAGGTTAAAGTACATTAGAACTAAATTGACTTGTTAGCATATGTCCCAAGACAAAAGTTCCCAGACCAAAGGATTAAAAAGGATGTTTCTAGGGTTGCCTCTCTAAAATATTTAAATGTTATAATTTGGGGAACCAGATTCCTAGTAAGAAAAGAGAAAGTTCCTATAATAGTCAGTCTCTTGGGAAAAAGAGAATTCTACATGTACTCTTAAAGGCTAAAAAAAGAACCGGTATAGCATTAAGAGCAACAATACAGAGAAATAAAGACATAATTTGTCCACTGCTTTTACTGGGAGCTATTCATACTACAAAGATTCAATGGGAACTCCCTACAATTTTCCTTATTAGATATTGCAAGAACTCAAGTGTAATATACTATTTGGAACCTGAATGGCTGTGGGACTCAAAAGAATGTAAAAGATTGCCTATCTAGTCATTCCAAATTGGTTAGAGGAGCTTTCTTGGGAGAGTCTAAATACTAAGGTTAGTACCATAAGATTGGATACTTAAATTAGTGTCTGGAGTGAAATTGAGACTTAGCAGAATGTTGAGAATTGCCTAAAAACCCCAAATTGATCTTCCTTTTTAGGAAGAAGCATAAGACTTGAAGTTGTAAGCATCCCTTGCATGAAAGGAGATCTCATTGGAAATTTGAGCCATCACTTCTCTAACATCCTCATATTTATTTCTCTTTCAATGGAAGTTCAAATGATGTGTGTTTGTCATAAAACTGAAAAGCTATATGGAAGAAAGGAAGAACTTAAATGGATAACAGAAAGAATTGTATTAATTGTTCATGAGCTACTAAAAGTCCTTTACATATTTTCTGCATTTTCTTTGGGATAAAGTAAAGGTTTTCCTGTGTATGCTATATACATTGTTACTTTGAATATCTTCACAGAAACTATGAATTTATCTCCAAACACAGAGCACCATGAGCCACATGTGAGTTGTAGTTGGAAATGGTGGAAGGGGTGATGTTAAAGTAAGTCAAAGAAATACGGTTTGGCTTCAATAGGTTGGTGGTTAGGATTGATCCCAAGGTTCAATTAGTTCAATATAAGACCAGAGCTTGCTGCTTAGGATAATGCATTGGTTCCACTTAGAATTCTTTTTTTTTAATTACAAGTTATCAAAAGCCAGAATAATCCCTCTATTATAGGCATGGCTTAAGGGAAAGATTGAGGAGACCTCAGTTCTAGTCCTGGTCCTGTCACTAAAAAGTAATGTGACCTTGTATCATATCATTCTCTCTCTCTCTCTCTCTCTCTCTCTCTCTCTCTCTCTCTCTCTCCCTCTTTCCTTTATCTACAAAATGAAGAAGTTGAACTAGGGAATTTTTAAAATCACTTCTCAACCTAACCTTATGATGTTGTGATTTTTGTTTCCTTAAAACCTGTAACTATAAAGTTTTACTTAAAATTATTCTCACTGTTTTTTAAAATAATTTCTTACACATTCCATAGTTCCTTCACTCCACTTTACTGCAATATACTAAAACAAATAAAGAGTATTACTATGCCTTAGTGTCTAGGTTTGATATAATTTACTGTAGAAATAAGTAATTAATGTAAGTTGAGAAACTGATATAAACTCACTTGTCCTAGGATACTTTAAATAGGGCATGACTGTATAATTATTTCCAACCAGCTTCCAATATTTTTCTTACTTTGTCTGGAAACTAGTCTACCTCTCATTTGTTCTTTGAAGTTTGGGATAATTAAAAAGCCATTATGGCTCACTCTTTGCAATGACGCTACATAAATTAAGTCTCAGCAGTGTAGAAACTCACAAAGTGATATAACCCTTTCAAAGTGTCATTTTATCTGCAATTCAAATTTCATTTGTGTGATCAGGATTCCTTCAAACAGTTTAAACTTGGACTTCAACCTTTTGGATGCATATAATGCATAGCTATTTTTTCTAATAATTAATAGAATAGTTTTTAAAAGACCTCTAACATTATATGGATATATAAAACATAATACTTTCTTCTTAGAAATCTAAAGGGTCTACTAAAGTAGAGGGATACACTTCCATAGTCTTGGTGAAATTCTTTGTTCTAGATAAGATTATTATTTTTTTAAGGTCAAGGCAATTTTTGTCAGTCTATACTGACAATTTCTCATCATATTCTTGTAAGATAAGAATTAGAAGTGAATAGATAGAAAGATTGCCTGGAAAAATTTAGGTTGTTACTGGCATAAATATTATGACATATGGATCAGTGGCAAGAGATCAAAATATAACATGAGGGGACTCAAGAAAAAGTCTCCATAAGAAAAATAAAGAGAAAATGAAAATATATTTTCCTGAGGGCAATTGTTTGGCAGATAATGGGGTCTAGGAACTCATTCTGTTGTCTGAAGGCCATCTAGGCAAGTTCAAAGAAGATTAATAAAAGATTGACTATAGGGTGATGATTTTTTTAGCCATAGAAACTCTCAAAATCCGTCTACTAAATTGTAGAGGGATGGCAACCTGTGTCATTGGATGCTGATAAAAATTACATACTGATAAAATTGCAATTCCATGAATTAAAAACTGAAATTAAAGATTTATGAGATGATTGACATGATCTAAAAAATAGAAGAAATAAATAAAATGCTACAGAAACTTAAAAATAGAGAAAAGACAAGTAGCAAAATGATGTCTTTGTGGATAAGGAGAGAAAGAATGAAAAATTCAAAGAAATGAATGCAGGATGATAGAGGAAAAATTATGCTAAGTAAGACTGAGAATTGTTGAAGTAGTATTCAAATATAGGGCTGAAGTGGACATAGCTTAGCTGAAGTCACAAGAACATTTTTGGCAAAATTATGAGAATGGCAAAGTTCCCTTTTGCAATCCTTCCTAAAAATAGTTTATATGTCATATTTCTGGATAAGAGAAGAATTTAAGTATAAAGTAGATACAGAGAACATTACAAAATATAAAATAAATAATTTTAATTATATAAAATTAAAAAGATTTAAACAAACAAAATTAATGCTACTCCATTCTGAAGAGCAATTTAGATCTATGTCCAAAGGGCTATATAATTGTGTACACCTTTTGATCCAACAAATTACTATAAGACATATCTCATAGTCATCCAAAAAGAGTGGGGGAAGTACCCATTTCTTCAAAAATATTTATAGCATTTCTTTGTGGTGACTAAGAATAGGAAATCAAAGAGATGCCCATCAACTTGGGAATGGCTAAACAAGTTGTTATATGATTATAATGTGCTTTAAGAAATGACAAGCAGGATGATTTCAGAAAAACCTGGAAAGACTTACATGAATTGCTGAATAGTGAAGTGCACAGAATCAGAACATTGTATACAGGAGCAGCAATATTGTTTGATGAAGAAATGTGAATGACTTAAGCTATTCTGAGCAATACAATAATCTAAAACAATCCTAAAGGACTAAAGATGAAGCATACTATCTTTCTCCAGAGAAAGAACTGATACTGACTGAATACAGATAGAAACATGCTGTTCTTCATTTATTTTCCTTTCATTATTTTCTTTTATTCAAGTCTTGTACAAAGTTACAAATCTGGAAATGTTTTACATAGTTGTTCATGTTAACCTATATTTGATTTATTATCTTCTCACAATGTTAAGGAAAGAGAAGGAATGAGTAATAGGACTTGAAACTCAAAATTTTCAATAAAAATGTTTATTTTTTTTTAAAAAAGAATCTTTCCTAGAAATGGAATTAAAGGGGTAGAATGAGAGGCCAAATCTGCCAAAAACTTCCCCAAAACCTACAATGACTAAAGTCACTGTAATAAATCATGTAATCCTCTACAATGCCTACAGGAAATACACTAAATCTAATTCTGATCAGGAAAGCCAAGAAAAACCCACAATGAGTTATTTTCCAGTCCCTCTGGAAAGACAGAGAGAGTCAAGTGGACACTAGGGTAAAAAGATGTACAGGAGCACAGATTTACACTGAGTGGCAGAAGCATCATTGAACCATGGTGGCAGTAATACTGGCAAGGAACAGCTTAGCAACAAGGCCTGTTGCTAAGAGAATAGGAAAAACTTTGTAGAATGAAGCCAGGAGACTCTTGTATTAAAACGGAATCCGCTATCAATTTGGCAGCTCATTAAACTATTAGGGTTATCATTTTAAGATGGAGAGGTGCGATCTTGGTTGTAAGGAAGTGAGACCCTATCTGAGTAAGAGCCAGAATATAGAGTTTTTCATGGCTACACATTTTTAATTTACACTAAGCAACTTGTTTTCTCAATGAGGGGGAGTTGGGTGGTAGGAAGGGAGAGTATTTGGAATTCAGGGTTTTAGAAGTAAATGTTGAAATTTGTGTCTGAATGTTGCTGGGGAAAACTTTTTAAAAGTAAAAATAAAAATCCAGGATGTAGACAAGAAGGGCAGTGAATACTTTTTTCTAGGGTTTTTTTTTCCAAGTATTAAAAATTCACAGGCCCCAAGACCAAGCTGTG
Organism: Macrotis lagotis; assembly: GCF_037893015.1. Taxonomy (NCBI): domain Eukaryota; kingdom Metazoa; phylum Chordata; class Mammalia; order Peramelemorphia; family Peramelidae; genus Macrotis; species Macrotis lagotis. The sequence goes on from NC_133658.1 coordinate 465,478,003, forward strand.
AAAGCAGCAGAAGAACATAAAAGAAACTCAGACCAGACATCCCTCTAGAGATGGACAGAGGTAAACTCTAACATAAAATCCAAGACAAGAAATAGGAAATAAAACAAACAAAAAACAAAAACAAAAAATCTGACCATAAAAAGTTACTATGGTGACAGGAAAGCTCAAGATACAAATCAGAGGAAGATGAACAACTTGAAAATATCTATACACAAAGCCTCAAAGAAAAGTTCAGATTGGACACAAGTATTACAAGAATTTCTATATGGTCTAAAGAGAACGATAAAAACAGAGAAATTACTTTTAAAATCAAAGGGGTAGAGGAAAAATGGTGAGAAAATGAGAACTATGCAAGAAAATTAAAGCAAAAGAACTAACACCCAGGCCAAAGAAGCACAAAAGCCTAAAAAATAATAATAATACCTTAAAAATAAAACTTGCTTAAATAATAAGAAGAAAGAGAAATAAAACAGTGGGAAACAATAACTCCTTAAAATTGGAACTGGTCAAAAGAAAGGTAAAGATTCTTATAAGACACCAAGAGGCAATTTTAAAAGTTTAAAAAAAAACAAAAGAAGATGAAAATATGAAGAATATTATGGGAAATGCATGAAAATATATTAAGGAGAATTTTTTTTACGTTTTTGTGAAATGGAGTTAATTGGCTTGCCCAAGGCCACACAGCTAGGTAATTATTAAGTGTCTGAGGCCAGATTTGAACTCAGGTACTCTTGACTCCAGGGCCGGTGCTCTATCCACTGTACCACCTAGCTGCACCTAAAGAGGAAATTATTAAAGAATTATTGAAAACCTGAAATCCATTAACCAAAAAAAAATTCAAACCTTGATATCATATTTTAAGAAATTATGAAGGAAAACAGTTTGATGTCATAGAACCAGAGAGCAGAAAACATCCATTGATCACTGACTGAATAAAATCCAAAAGTTAAAAACCTTTAGTAATATTCTAGCCAAAATTCATAGTTATGAGATTAAGGAGAAAATATTGCAAATAACTAGAAAGAAACCATTCAAATACTATTGAGCACTGTCAGGATCATACAAGATAAAAAGTTAACAATATGATAGTCTGAAAAGCAAAAGACATAGGATTACAATTAAAAATAACCTACCCTGCAAAACAATTCTATGGGGAGGAAAATCGACAGTTTGCAAAAAAGAGAACTTTCAAAAATTCCTTATCATTAGACCAAATCTAAAATTTGACATTCAAATATAAGAATCAAGAGAAACATAATAAGAAGATAAATGTTAGTGAGAAAATGTAAGAGCTAAATAAGTTTAAACTGTTTTCATTCCTATATTAGAAGATGATACATATAATCCCTAAGAACCTTATCATCATTAGGGTAGTTAAAGTTTATTTGAATAGAGGAAATTGATGTTATCTGAAAAAAAATAATAGAGTGAGAAAGAGTTATATAGTAAGAGGAGGGAGAGAAAGAATGGGGAAATCATCTGATGCAAAAGAGGTATACAAGGAAAAGTTTAGAGGAAGAGGGACTACATAAACTTCAATCTCATCTGAATTGGTTCAAGTAGGAAAGAATGTATATAGATATAGATATAGATATAGATATAGATATAGATATAGATATAGATATAGATATAGATATAGATATAGATATAGATATAGATATAGATATAGATATATACATACAGTGGGGTAGAGAAATTTATAGCATCTGCTAGGGAAATTGAAGGGAAAGGGGACATGAGAATAGGGTTGATAAGAGGGAGGAATAAAAGAGGAAAAGGTCAGAAACAAAAGAGACTTTTAAGGAATACACAGGATTTAAAAAAGAATAACTAAGATAGAATAGTAAGTTTTCATAACTCTGGATGTGAATGGCATGAACACATCCATAAAATGGACAAAAGATAGCAGAAAAGATTAGAAACCAAAACCTAACAATATGTTCTTCATAAGAAGCAAAGTTGAAACAGAAAGATAAAGACATAAAATAAAAATAATGTACTGGAGTATGATCTATTATGCTTCAGCTAAAATAAAAATGGCAGGAATCATAATGATGTTCTCCAACAAAACAAAAGCAAAAATAGACTCAATTAAAAGAGATAATCAGAAAAGTAATGTTTGGTAAAAAACTCATAAGATTATGAATTAATAACAATGCTAAATTTTTATGCACCAAATGGCATAGTAACTAAATTCTTGAAGAAAATGTTAAATGAGTCCCAGAAGGATTTAGATAGTAAAATTATAGTTGTGGGAGTGCATAATTTATGGTTGGGAGGTCTATAAATCAAACATGAAATAAACAAGAAAGAAATTAAGGAGATACAGAAATTTTAATATGATAAACAGTTGGATAAAACTGACTGAGAAGAGAAAAATATGCCTTTTTCTCAACTGTGCATAGCCACCTCACAAAACAATTGACAAAATTTGAGAGAATAAAATTCTTACAAATGTAAAAAGAAAAAATATTAAATGCAACTTTTCCATACTATCATGCAATAAAAATTACATTGAAATCATAGATTAAGAATTATGTGGAAAATAATCAAATCATAAAGAATGAATCATAGAAATGATCAATAATTTCAGTAAAGATAATTATATCATTGAGACAATACCTCAAAATTTGAGGTAAAAAAACTAGCACATTAAGTGTGAGAAATTTTATATCTAAATGTGTTTATCCAGAAAATAGAAAGAGATCAATGCCAAACTGGGAATATTACCAAAAAACGTTTTTAAAAAATTTAGAATCTACAATTAAACCACAAAATAGAAATCCTGAAGATTTAAGAAAAGAGTAACACAATTGAAAGTTAAAAAAAAAAGAACTTTTCTTATAAGGGAAAAATTGATAAAAAAAAAAATCAAGGGTTTATCTGATATTTTTAAAAAGAAAATCAAATCACTAATGTTAAAAAACAGAATGTATAAATGCACAACCAATGCAGCTGAAATTAAAGTAACCATTTAAAGAGATTTTTGTGGGACCCTGAGCAAGTTACGTAACCCTCCATTGCCTTGCAAAAAGCAAAAAAAAAGTGATTTTGCCAAACTTTAGGACAATAAATTGGTAATTTAATTGAAATAAATGAATATTTGACAAAATATAAATTACTCAGGTTAACATAAGAAGAGACAGAATACTTAAACAACCTTATGATAAAATTGTAAATTAAACAAGTCATAAATGAACTCCTCCCCACAACACAAAAAAGGGCCAGATGACTTCACAAGTAATTCTTCCAAACATTTACAGAATAATTGATTCCAACACTATATAAACTGTTTGAAAAAATTGGTAAAGAAAAAATCCCATGAAATTTCTTCTATAAAACAAATGGGATTTTGATACCTAAACGTGGATGCAAAAACAGAGAAACAAAACTACAGCCCAATTTCCCAAGTAAGGACAGGAATAAATGGAAATTTTCGTAAAATGATAAGTTGTATAAATCTAAAATCAGGAACAAGCATTTTCTCTAACAGGGATAAACTAGAAACCATCCTAGTTCAATCAAGGGAGAAGCAAGGATGTTCATAATCATCATTATTATATAATATTGTACTAGAATTGCAAACTATAACAATAAGTTAAAAAGGGACTAAGAATAGGCAACAAGGAAAGAAAAGTATCACTTTGTAGATTTTATAGAATCAACTAAAAAGTACTCAACATAATTAACAACTTTAACAAGATTGCAGGATAAAAAATGAACTCAGCCAAATCAAAAACATCACTACAAGTTACCAACAAAAATCTAGCAAGATAAAAAAAAAATATTCCATTTAAATTAACAGCAGTCAACTAAAAATATTTGGGAATCCATCTATCAAAACATCCACAGGACTTATTAGAATACAATTAAAAATACTTTTCACAAAATAATGGTTACTTTAAATAATTAGAGTCTGTGGCAAAGTGGATAGAGTATAGGCCTTAAGTCAGGAAGATTAATCTTCTTGAGTTCAAATCAGGCTTCAACGTTATTTGATTCTGGGCAAGTCACTTAACTCTATTTGCCCCAGTTCTTCATCTGTAAAATGGGATAGAAAAGGAAATGGCAAACAACTCTATTATCTTTGTCAAGAAAACTTCACATGAGGTCAAGAAAAGTCAGACACAACTAAAATGGTTGAACAATAACAAAAATAATTGGAGGAAATATCAACTGCTATGCATCAATTGAGCCATACAATAAAAATGATAATAGTATCTAAATTAACTAATTTATTCACTGTCACACCAAATTACAAAAGGATTGCTTCATAGAACAAGAAAAAATAACAAAATTCATGAGTAGAAGCAAAAGGACAAGAATATCTAATGAATCGAAGAAAAAGAGCTAAAGTAAGGGAACCTAGAAGTACCAGGTCTCAAACTATTTTACAAAGTAGTAATTATCAAAGCAATTTGGTAGTGAAAAAAAATGGAATGGACAGCTTTCAGAGATCTGGTATACAGCACTGAATTTGCTCATCTGGGCCAGAACACTCACAAACACCAAGAATGGCTTGATGAAGATGATGGGGAATTGAAGCTGCTAAATGAAAACCGGGACTGCTACAGGGTTTACCAGCATAGTTCATCCATTTCTAAGAAAGCATAATTTAATTCTATCAAAAGTAAAGTATAGGCAAAGTTTAGAGATGCAAGACTCTCAGCTTAGTAAGAAGGCAGATGACATTAAATTTTACGCCGACAGTAACAAAACAAAATTCTTTTATGATGATCTGAAGGGCCAGACATATGGTGCATCTCAAACTACTCGGTGATGATGGATCCACATTGATTAACAATAGAGACATGATCCTAGAAAGATGAACTAATAACTGGGGAAACAATAGGTAATCCTATGAAAATCACAACTCTATTTCTCTTTTGGTCATTGCTGGTGTCCATCAATTCAGTCCTTCTCAATAGGTTGGTCCTTCCCCTGGAAGATAGTTACCTTCCTGAGAGCCAGTGGGACTTCAGAAAGGATTGAGGAACAATCAGTATGGTGTATGCTGACCAACAACTACAGGAAAAATGCCAGGAATAAAACAGAGGCCTGTATACAACGTACATCTGACCAAGGCCTTTGATACCATCAGTCATGAGGTTTATGGAAAATTATGTCAAAATTTGGGTGCCCAGAGAAGTGCATAAGTATTGTACATCAATTCATGATGGCGTACATGCCCAGATTCTGGAAAGTGGACAATGATCTAGAGATTTCCTAGTCTCAATGGAGAAAAACAAGGATACTTTTTAGTATGAAATTTTCATATGTTATCAAATGCCTTCATTGAAGATGAACATGGCCTCAAGGTCAGCTACTGTACTGATGGCATGTTTTTCAACCTGAAAAGGCTACAAGCCAAGACCAGAGTGGAGGGAGTATCGGTGCCATGATCTTCTGTTTGCAGATGACTGTGCACTCATTGCAACTTCTGAAGGTGAGATGTAACAAAGTATGGATCACTACTGGGTCTATATCCTGAAGAGATCATGAAAAAGGGTAAATACATCACTTGTACAAAAATATTCATAGCAGCCCTGTTTGTGGTGGCAAAGTAAATGTCCTTCAATTGCGGAATGACAGCAAACTGTGGTATATGTATGTCATGGGACACTATTTTTCTATTAGAAACCAGGAGGGATGAGAATTAAGGGAAGCCTGGAGGGATTTGCATGAGTTGAGGCTGAGTGAGATGAGCAGAACCAGAAAAACACTGTACACCCTAACAGCAACATGGGTGCAATGATCAACCTTGATGGACTTGCTCATTCCATCAGTGCAACAATCAGGGAAAATTTGGGGCTGTCTGCAATTAGAATACCATCTGTATCCAGAGAAAGAACTATGGAGTTTGAACAAAGATCAAGGACTATTAACTTTAATTTAGGGAAAAAAACCCTATATCTTATTGTCTGATGTTGTTATCTCTTATACTTTATGTTTCTTCCTTAAGGATGTGATTTCTCTCTCATCACACTCAATTTGAATCAACGTATACCATGGAAACAATGTAAAGACTGGCAAATTGTCTTCTGTGGAGGGTGGGGAGAAGGAAGTAAGATTAGTGGGTTTTTTGTAAAACTAAAAATAAATAAAATCTTTAAGTACAAAAAACCCCAAAGTATGGATCGATTCCTTGCTGCTTATGCCACTTTAGGTCTAACAATTAACACCAAGAAAACACAGGCACTCCATCAGCCAGCATCACACCATTCATATATGGAACCATTGATTAGAGCAAATGGAGATAAATTCACTTATCTTGGCAGTGTCCTTTCCAAGGAGTACACATTGACAATAAGGTTGACACACACATTGCCAGTGTGGCCAGTATTGACACACACTGGCTAACTCAGTATTTGGGAGACTCTGAAAGAAAGTATGGGAGAGAAGAGGCATTAGACTGATTACCAAACTAAAGGTGTACAGAGCTGATATGCTCACTTCATTGCCATATGTCTATGAAACCTATATAGTCTACCAGTGTCATGCCAGGAAACTGAATCACTTCCACTTGTCTTAGGAAGATTCTGAAGATCACCTGGCAGGAAATGATACCGGATACTGAGGTCTTTTCTTGGGTTAAATTTCATAGCATTCCAATATTATTTACAGAGAGTACAACTACAATGGGCTGGACACATTGTTAGAATAACAGATGACACTTGACCAAAAAAAAAACTAGTTTATGGAGAACTCACACAGGGCAAGTGCTCACAAGAGAGTCAGAAGAAGTGATACTGGAACACCTGAAGGTCTCATTGAATAACTTCAGAATTGACTGTACAGCTTGGGAAATATTGGCACAGGACCACCCAGCATGGCATGCCCTCATCAGTGAGGGTGCTGCACTCCATGAGGAAGGCAGAATTGAAGCAGCTCAAACATATGTAAGTTTAGAGTACCCACTCCAGGTGTACACCTGAACTATTTGTGCCCAAATTGTGGTATATATCATTCTGAGCATCTTTTATACTACTTTATTTTTAATAACTCCTTATCAGTAATTTCTTTGATACCAGAAATAATCCAAAATGAACATTGACCTTTCACTGTCTTCATTCTTCTTGATTCCTCTGTGGTATTTGGTACTTTTAAAAAATTTTGTATTTATTTAAGGCAATGGGATTAAGTGCTTTATCCAAGGTCACACAGCTAGGCAGTTATTAAGTGTCTGAAGATAGATTTGAACTCAGGTCCTCCTGACTCCAGGGCCAGTGCTCTATCTACTGTACCACCTAACTGCCCCCTATTTGATACTTGCATTCTTGTATCCTTGAAATATTCCTATCTTTGTTTGACTAATACTATACTATTCCAGCTCTCCTTCTACCTATTTGATTAATCCTCTTTTTTTCTTTTTGTTCCTCTCCTACCCTCTACATATGTTTTTCTGAAAGTCTTTATATTCTCTTAGAATTATCTAGTTTCACAGCTTCAACTTTAATCCCTTTGCTGAAGACTCCCAAATATATACATGCATATGCACAAACATACATATAAAATACTACCCTCTTGCCAGGTTCCAATTTTATATCCATTACTATCTAATAGATATTTTCATTTCTTTTTGAATCTTTAGCTATCACCTCATCTCAACATGTGTAAAATTCATTGTCACTCACTTCCTCTAATTTCCCTTACTCTATCAGTTTTATACCTAGGAAAATGGGAAGATGAAAACAACTTGTCCCAATGGTCATGATGACAATTGAAGCAGGTTGCTGTGGAGTACATTTCTTCTAAATGGCTTGGTCAGCCATCTAGTTGTCAAGGTAATTTACTGCATTCCAAGCCAAAACAAGTTGAATTGACTTTTGTTCTACCACTGAACTTAATTAACTCTGGGAGAGACAGTAAAACTAACAATTTTCAGCAATTCTGCCTTACTTAAATGGCTTTAAATGCTTATGCCAAGACATCACCTATGATATCATTGGTGCTCTTCAAAAATGAAGGACGGGGTGGCTACCATGGCATAGTGGATAGAACACTGGCCCTGGAGTCAGGAGTACCTGAGTTCAAATCCGGCCTCAGACACTTCATAATCACCTAGCTGTGTGGCCTTGGGCAAGCCACTTAACCCCATTTACCTTGCAAAAAAAAAATATGAAAGACAAGGGACAGCTAGGTGGCATGGTGGATAAAGCACTGGCCCTGGAGTCAAGAGGACCTGAGTTCAAATCTGACCTCAGACACTTCATAATTACCTAGCTGTGTGACCTTGGGAAAATCACTTAACCCTACTGCCTTAGCAAAAAAAAAAATGGACAAACAACAATGCTTTCTTTCTAAAGGAGACTATGACTGAATAGGAGAACAAACTCAATTTCTGATTTGACTTTCCAAAACAAATGAACTTTGAGGGTGTTATTTGGACAATGTGCAGTAGTAGATAAGATAAAATTATTCAAAATTCCCAGTACATTTCTATATTTTAAATTTTTAAGTACCATCTCTTTCAGAGCATATAATAGGTATATAGGTACTTGCATCTTCTTTTAGCACTTGTCAACTTGTACTCATAAAACTATTGTGCTTAAACTTTTGTTTTGTATGGAAAAATAATTTTATATATTTAATATAAGTGTATCTCTACTCCCCTTTTGGACACTCTAGATATGAATCAAACATGAGTTTTAATTGTCTCTTTCCTTGCTCCCCAGGCCTTCAAGGTAAAGATATAGAGTCAGAAAATACAATAAATGTTGCTGTTTTTAGAGGCTCCCTAGGACTAAATCCAATCCACTTCAGATAAGGGGTCATTCATGAGCCACTTCAACAAATAAGTATTTATTTTGTGAAATGATCTAGTTTCCTAGTAGAATTACTTTAAGCTCCAAATTTTTGATTATACACTCCTATAAACTGACTCATTATCTCTATTTTCTAAGAAAAAAGAATAGTTCCCAAAACAAAAAAAAATCTATTGAAAGTGAGTTAAGACTAATTATGCAGTCATATCCTATTAATTTTTTGTAGTTTAATATTTCATCCTTCAAAAGGATATTTGCATTTTAATAGAAGCTCATTGGTGCCCAGATTGAATTAATTGCTAATAATGAAATTTAGAAACAATGTAATACATTAAACAAAATAGTTGAGAGTAGGGGCCTGTCTAGTACCCCCCAAAAGCATACTGTACCTATTCTTCCCTTTGTAGACTCAGCTTTTATCCTGGCTTAGGGAAGGGGGAAAAAAAGTGTCTTAGTTTGAATGTAAAGTTGAATGCCATGAAAATTTATTCAAGAAGACTTAAACTTCCTAATTTCAATCAATTTAGCATTTGTTAAACATTTGTACTCTATGTTCTCTTGACTACACTTTGATGACTCATTCAAGGCTAGATTCAAATCACACATCTTACAAAGCTTTCTCTACCTAATATAGTCTTTAACAATCTTAATCTCTTTGAATTCTGATAAACTTTCAATCTGTTTAATTTTGTTCTACTTGTTTTCAGGTCTCTATATTTTTGTTCCTTCAGAACAAATGCCATTCTTTCCTCTCCTCTGTTCCCCTTCACAATGCCTAACAAAATATTGAGCACACTGGGAGCTTAAGACATATGTACTGTATTGACTTCCCAAAGTTATTTTACCTTGAGTAAACTGGGAAGAGGAGATCAAGAAGCAAATTGATAAAAGAAAATGTTAAAGTGATACATTTAAGTAATTTAATCAAATAATTTTATAATTAGAAGAAATAATATGGTCAAGCAAAAGATGTATTTGGAATGAGTGATTTTGAAGTCTAGAGAATAGGTACCCCGAATTAGATTAGTATGAGGAGAGAGGGATAAAGACATAGTGGGTTTGAGAGTTTGTTGACATAGAAGAACAAGAGAAAAAAGTGTAGCTAAAATATACAGAAACCTAAGAAATATTTTCTTTGTCATTGTGAATTTGTTTTAGATATACATTTATAATATTTTCTCAATTTTCTTCTCAATGACATCTGACTGAATTATTGAAGCAGTCTTGAATTGGATAAATTTTCAGTTAGGGTTGTTTATTCTTCCTAAAGATTAAAAACTAATATCACTTTTTTGATCTCCATATCATAAACTGTATACTTCTACAGAGATAAAGAATGGATATTTTTACTAAGTTGCAACCTTCTGAATAAGAATTCTATAATCACTAAAACTGTGTAGTGAATTTTTTAAAAGCTATGTAATCCTATTCACCTCTATGTATGCTATGGATATAAAATAAATAATTGCAGTAAACTTTAACTTCCTTAAGAAAAGAAAATTATTTGATTTATGTAATCATATTATCAATATCTATTATAGCAGTTTGATTATAGCAGGCATTTAATTAATGTTTGTTGAATTAAAATGTTTTGAAATATTGCTATAATTCCATTGGTTTCTATTGGCGAGCTTTCTGAGGAGCTTTGTCCTGTTGCAATTTGTTGATGTGAGTTTTACCATAAAGTGTAAAACACAGACTGTAAAAATAATGGTTCATTAATAAAAATAACTAAACATTTTATCAATCTATCTTGATTAAAACAATAAAAACCTCCATAAAATACTTATATTAAACTAGAAGTTAGCATAAAGATTAATGAATTTTATAATTTAATGGAAATAAATGAGTCATTCCATTTTGGGATGCTCAAATATTTTTTCTTAAGATTGAAATTCTGTCTCTACAAGATATTTAAACTTCTTGGGATTATTAGGAAAGTATATTGAAAAGATAGTATAAAAAGTAAAATAACACATGTAGAATTATGTATTCCAACTTTTGAATTATGCTATTATCTAAATTTAGAATAGCAATATGTAATATTATAAATGACTATAAATCAGATAATAGAATTAAATAATTACAATTATTGATTCATATTTTTGCTTTAATTCTTATTGTCTAAAATATTTCTCACACATCTTAACCTAACTTCCTGCCTTAGTGATGAAGAGTAGTTTGGTTAGACTGAAAAGATAACCAGATTTTAGAACCAGGAAATATACATTATAATTCCAACTCTGCTGTTAGAAACTACCTGACCTTTTAAATCATTTCTCTAAATTTCAATTTTATCATCTATAAAATGGGTAAATAATCCCTATACTCCACTTTATCAAGAATGTTTTGATTATTATTGTAATCTTGCCTTAGATATTCTGCATTGGCAACTTGTGTCAATTCTGGCCATGCTGCTTCAAATTTTGGGGTGTGGGGTGTTTTCAGGGAAGACTAGTAGCCTTGGTGTGAGGGCTACCCAACTCCTTTCCAGGGCTACTTTCCACCTCTGATGTCCACCTGAGTCACCTAACTCTCATCTGTGGCTCCAAGAAGCCCCAGCAAGCAGTGGCCACACCTTGGTAAACTGATTTGGCAGGTAGGCTAAACCAGGTTGAAGGTAACCTAGGGACTCTAAAACTCATTGGTGAATAGTGGGGGGGTCCTACCCTGAGAATGTGAAGTCTTCTACTGGTGAAATGGGTGGATAAGAATCTTTGTTCCAATGGCCATGAGGCAGCTGAAACAGGTGTTGTGGAGGGCTTAGAGGTTTGTCAGACATTGAAGACTTCAAGATTATCCACTGCATCTAGAGAAATCACCAGTTGTCTTGCTATGCTGGATCATGATGACTTTGGAAGAGAGAGTGAAGCAGATGACATCATGCAATTCTACCTCACTTAAATCCAATTTATGCACACAACAAAAAAATATCACTCATGACAATTTCTCCAAGTCCTATGGTGAAAAGCAAGTAACAAAGTAACAGATGTAGATACCCACTGACTCCATCTTTATACTATATTATTTCTTCATATTCAACTCCCTCCTGTGCCTTTTCTATATATATGTTCCTTCTAACTGCTCTAACAAATGAGAAAGCTCAGATGAGTTCTCAATATCATCTTCCCATGCAGGAATACAAACAGCTCAACATCATTACATCTCTCATAATTTTCCCTTCCTGTCCACCCTATGTTTCCCCTGAGTCCTGTAATTGGAGATCAAACTTCCTCTTCAGCTCTAGGCATTTCAAAAGGAAAGTTTGAAATTCCCCAATTTCATTAAATGTTCACCTTTTCCCCCTGAAAGAGGATGCTCAGTTTTTATGAGTAGTTGATTATCTGTTGTAATCCAAGCTCTTTTGCCTTTCATAATATCATATTCCAAACCCTATGAGCCCTTAATGTAGATGCTGCCAGATCTTGTGTAATCCTGACTATGAAGCCTTGGTAGTTGAATTGCAATCTCCCAGACACCCCCCGCAACCCCCTTACCAGCTGTGGACTGAGTGCACTGGAAGCAGCTGATAGGTGGCCCTATAGGCCTGCTTCTGGTTGCCAGGGCAAGGTTGTGCTGAGGTCTGGCTGACTTGGGTTCCAATATCATTCTGGTGTGACAGAGTTTTCCCACTGACCTTCCAAATTGTCCTTGGGATCCCTGGGTTGAGAGGTATAGAAATAGACTCAAGCACTCTCAAGGACCCAGGTGCCCTTTGGACTGTTCCTGGAAGTCTGGATCTGGTTTGTTCCATGCATGGTGAAAGCTGCACTGCAACCCTTTCAAACCCTGGTGAAACAGACCCTTCCCAATGGATCTTTCAAGTTTTCTTAGGCTGGAAAATTGTTTTTGTCCATCTACCACTCTAGAATTTTGTTAGTATCATAATTTTAAGGCAATTGAAGTGATCTGGGGGAGAACTTCTGGGAATTCCTGCCTCCATTCTGCCATCTTGGCACTGCCACCTTTTAAGTATCTCACTGTTCAACTCCTGATGTGAAGAAGGGGCTAGAAAAGTTACCTTAAAAATTGTCTGCTTACCCAACCCTGGCCTGATTATCACAGCAGGCAGGGAACCCACAGTGAAGTTAAGACACACAAAAAATCTACAAATGCTTCTTCAAAGAAGATTCCAGTCACCATCAGTGTGTGGAATGTACACATATTCATAAACAGCACAAGATCCAATAGAACCAAAAGATGAATAGCTTTTGTCACAAGAGAACTCAGCAGGTATGATATCCAAATAGTAGCCCGAGTGAAACAAAGCTGCCAAATGAAGGCCTGTTTACTGAAGTCAGAGCTGGATACACATTTTTCAGGAATGGTCACAACAAAAGGGAATGCTGTGAAACTGAGGTAGATTTTGCAATCAAAACTAATCTAGTCAGCATTCTTGAATGCCTATCAAAATGTGTGAACAGCAGGCTCATGACAATGAAATTACCACTTCCAAGAAAATGCCATACCACCATCATCAGTGCCTATGATGAACACTGATGAAGTTAAAGTAAAATTTTGTGAAGAGCTGGAGACCTTTATCATCCATGTACCAAAGAAGGACAATATAGTATAACTCTGAGTGACTTTAATGCTAGAGTAGGTTCACATTACCAGACATGGCAGGGAGTCCTTGGGAGGAATGGAGTTCAAAACAGCAACAGCAATGGTCACTTCTATTGAAGACTTGTGTATCTCATGACCTTCTCATCACAAACACTGTCTTCTAAATGCAATAAAAATTCCTGGATGCACCTTCATAGCAATCATTGACATCTATTAAACTATGTGATTGTAAGGAGAAGAGACAGATAGGAGGTGCAAATGACAAAGGGAATGTGTGGTGCAGAATGCTGGACTGATCACAAACTCATCCTCTCTAAGTTAAATATTCACATTCAACCAAAGTGGCGGCCCCAAGGCAAAATGAATACTAGAAGAGTTAATGACAAGAGATTAGAGTGTCTCTCAGGGAGGGAACAGTTTGTTGCTAACTTGGAAGGAAAATTGAACTAACATAAAGTTGGCAACAGTGAAACAGACAAAGAGTGGGCAGCATTCAGAGATCTAGGTACAGCACTGCATTTGCTCATCTGGTCCAAAATACTCGCAAACATCAAGAATAGTTTGATGAAAATGATAGGGAAATACAAAAGCTACTAAATGAAATATAGGAAAAGCAAAGCTTAGAGAGATGCAGGACTTTGGGCTCAATAAGACAGCAGATAAAATTCAATTTTATGCATACAGTAGCAATCCAAAATGCTTTTATGATGCCCTAAAAGCTATTTATGGACCAAAGACTTGCATCTCAAGTACACAGTGCTGTTGGATCTACATTGATTAATGATAGGGACGTGATCCTAGAGAGATGGGCTAAACACTTTCATAGTGTTCTTAACAGACTATTATCAATCAATGCAGAACCATTGTCTATACCTCACGTTAATGTCAATCTCTCCCCAGCTGAAATTCCAACTGAAGAAGAGGTTTTGAATGCCATTAGGCTCCTTTCAAGTCACAAAGCACCTGGTGCTGATTCTATTCCAGCTAAGATCTACAAGATGGGAGATTGATTGCTTACCCCAAAACTGACTGAAATTTTCCAGGTTATATGGCATGAAAGAGGTTATCCTCTAAGAATTCAAGGATGTCTCTATCATCTATCTCTTTAAAGGTAAAGAGAATAGATTGTCCTCTAACAATCACAAGGGTATTTCTCTTTTAGTCATTGCTGGTAAGATTCTTGCCAGATTCCTTCTCAATAGTCTGATCCTTCCCCTGGAAAATGGTCACAGCTCTAAAAGCTAGTGGTGTTTCAGAAAGGGTCGAGGAACAGTCAATATGATGCTTGCTGACTGACAACTCTAAGAAAATGCCAGAAACAGAACAGAGATCTGTATACAACATTTGCAGATCTGACCAAGGTCTTTGATACCATCAGTCATGAGGGTTTATGGAAAATTATGTCAAAATTTGGTTGCCCAGGGAAGTTCATCAGTATCGCACATCAGTTTCTTGACAGCATGCATGGCCGGGTTCTAGACAGTGGATGATGCTCTTGAGATTTCCCAGTCAACAATGGAGTAAAACAAGAATATATCCTTGATCTATTTTTAACATGATATTTTCAGACATGTTATCAAATACTTTCACTGAGGATGAGCATGGTCTCAAGGTCAGCTACTATATTGATGGCAAATTCTTCAACTTGAAAAGGCTACAAGCCAAGACCAAAGTGGAGGGACTGCTGGTGCATGATTTTCTATTTGCACATGATTGTATGTTTAATGCATCTTCTGAAGCTGAAATGAAACAAAGTGCGAATTGATTATCTATTGCTTGTGCTAATTTTAGTCTAACAATTAACAAGAAAATACAGGCAGACGGCATACTATCCATATGTGGAATCAATTTCAGCAAATGGAGAAGTTGAGTCCTGTGGACAAGTTCACTTATCTTGGCAGTGTCCTTTCCAAAGAGGTATACACTGACAATAAGGTTGGTGCACATATTACCAGAGCTAGCTCAGTATTTAGGAGACTCCAAAAGAAAGTGTGGGAGAGAAGAGATATTAGACTGTCTACCAGACTGAAGGCCTACAGTGCCATTGTGCTGATGTCATTGCTATATGCCTGTGAAACCTAGACAGTCTACCAGCAGCGTGTCAGGAAACTGAATCGCTTCCATTTAAATTGTCTTAAAAAGATTCTGAAGATCATCTGGCAGGAGAAAATATCAGAGACTGAGGTCCTTTCTCAAGTTAAACTTCTTAGCATTCCAACATTACTACAGAGAATGCAGCTATGATGGCTGGATGCATTGTTAGACTACCAGATATACATTTGACCAAAAAAAAAAAAAAAACTATTTTATGGAGAGTTCACATGGGGCAAGCGCTCACAAGAGAGTCAGAAGAAACAAAACTGGAACATCTGAAGGTCTTATAGAAGAACTTTAGAACTGATCGTACAGCATAGGGGACACTGGCACAGGACCACCCAGCATGGCATGTCCTCATCAGTGAAGGTACTGCACTCTGTGAGGAAGACAGAATTGAAGCAACCCAAAGATAACATATAAGTTTTGAATACCCACCTCAGGTGTTCACATAGACTATTTGTGCCCAAACTACGATAGAGCATTCCAAACTCATATTCATCTGATCAGTCACAGCTGGACACAGTGTAATATGTCTCAAACATAGTGATGTCATTTTTGATAAACCAACCAACTTCTAATTTTTACTATGGACCAGTCACTTATTCTCTCTGAGTCTCTGTTTCCTCATCTGTAAATGTGACACATATAGAACTTACTTTATAATTTGAGAAATTGTTTTGAAGTTCTGAAAACACTATATAAATGAGAAGGATTGTTACACTTATTTTTCTATCATCTCACAAGGTGTTTACTAATGGTAAAGCACTAAAGAAACAACAGTTAATATAATTCCATTTCTTTTGAAAATTCTTACAGCAACAGCATGTCATAATTCAGAACATTAGTTCTCAATATCCAGTTTGAATATTTGTTTTTGCATGTATAATTTATCCAAGCAGCCAGAAAGTTTCAATAACTACATTGCTATTATACCTAACAATAATCGTTTGTGTCCATGGAATGTTAAAAACATAAATTTCATTAAGCATTAATTTTAATATTAAAGGTATTCATTTCTTCTATTCTAATACTTTGGAAATTAGTAATTACAGGAGTGTTATTATTATAATAGTACCAAACATCCTTTCTAACAAACATCATAGATAAATAAGAGTTCAAATTTCTTTTTTTATTTTTTAACTTTTATTTAAAGATTTTATTTCTTTTGAGTTTTACAATTTTTCCCCTAATCTTACTTCCCTCCCCCCCCACTCCCCACAGAAGGCAATTTGCCAGTATTTTCATTATTTCCATGGTATACATTGATCCAAATTGAATGTGATGAGAGAAACCATATCCTTAAGGAAGAAACATAAAGAGATAGCAAGATCAGACAATAAGATATCAGTTTTTTGCTAAATTAAAGGTAATAGTCCTTGGTCTTTGCTCAAACTCCACAATTCTTTCTCTAGATACAGATGGTATTCTCCATTGCAGACAGCCCAAAATTGTCCCTGATTGTTGCACTGATGGAATGAGCGAGTCCATCAAGGTTGATCATCACCCCCATGTTGCTGTTAGGGTGTACAGTGTTTTCCTGGTTCTGCTCATCTTGCTCAGCATTAGTTCATGCAAATCCCTCCAGGCTTCCCTGAATTCCCATCCCTCCTGGTTTCTAATAGAACAATAATGTTCCATGACATACATATATTACAGTTTACTGTCATTCCACAATTGAAGAGTGTTTACTTGATTTCCAGTTCTTTGCCACCACAAACAGGGATGCTATGAGTATTTTTGTACAAGTGTTGTTTTTACCCCTTTTCATCATAAGAGTTCCAATTTCTTACATAAATTCAAATATTCCAGTATGTGATAAAAATACAATATTACACAAGAAGAAAAAACATAAAGACCTGGTTATGATGAGAATCCATGTAGCCAAAACTGTAACAGCTCTGTTAGTGACAAAGAATTGATATATGACATGCTGTTATTTTAATTCTTTTTTTGAGAAAGACACAACTACTGAAGATGTGCAATATTTTTAATTTCTTTCTTTTTTTACTTTCAGTTGTGGAATGCATCAAGAGGATCAGAAGGCAAAAGAAAACATCACTAAAGGATATCTCTTCTCTGAAGGATCTAATATCTAACATCTTAGATAAGTCAATTTTAATCTTCTCCCATAGCATTCAAAAATGATATGTTTAACACTTTTCAACCAAAATCTTTTACTCAATTTGCTACCTGCAAAATTTCTATATTCATCTTACTCTTTCCTCCTTAATCATTTACTTTTCCTCATCACTGATTTTTTTTTCTCTAAAGTTACAAAGATAAAATATTATAACAAATTTCAAAACATCAAAACAGACAAAATCTGATTATTTGAATTGGGTTGTAAAAGGTTTTTTGCTTTTTCATCATCAAATTATTTTAGTATAAATATATCTTTAATCATAATACCTTGTATAATGCTTTTTTTTTTTTTAGAATTTTCAAGGCAATGGGATTAAGTGGCTTACCCAAGGCCACCCGGCTAGGTAATTATTAAGTGTCTGAGGTCAGATTTGAACCCAGGTACTCCTGACTCCAAGGCCGGTTCTCTATTCACTGCACCACCTAGCCACCCTGCATAATGCTTTTTAATACATATCAGAAGCATTATATTTAATCCACAGAAAACCGAAGTTTATTAACATAATTTACTTCCCCAGTTTCACAGAATAAGTAAGCTGATCAGGTGACCCAACTATCATACTGATGGTTTGTTTTTATTTGTTTTCCCCATGGCACACAATATCCAAATATATATAATAATGATAAACATGTTAGTAACAATAACAATAACAAAATGTTCTAGTGTCTTTCAAAATCACAACACATGCTCACACATACAAACACACACACACACACACACCCATACACAAAACACATATTGAGCTATCTCCAGAATGTCTTCTTTCCATAAATAGAATGACTGTACAAGTTGCAAATGCCAGAATTAGCAACTTCCTTTTCAACTACAGTGTAAATACCTTAAGCACAGAGACTATTTCATTTTTGCCTTTGTCCCTTCCTAGTACTTAAAAGAGTTCCTGGGTATGAATGTTTGTTGGATGGTTTCTAAGGAATACCCCTAATAAATTATGTCAAAACACACATAGCATCTTTGTTGCTGTTGTTGTTTAATCATTTTAGTAATTTCTGAACTTTGTAACTTAATTTCTTGGCATTTGTCATTTCCCTCCCCAGATCATTTTATAGATGGGAAACTGAGGCAAATAAGGGTTAAGTGACTTGACCAGTATGACACAGTTAATAACCTGAGGAAAGATTTGAACCCAGGAAAATGAAGGTTCTTGACTCCAGGTCTGGGACTCTACCAACTG